>NW_017307017.1:398200-409797 GCF_000935625.1 Nanorana parkeri
GAACAAATATGTGTGGGGGGGGGGGGGGGGGGTCACTGGATTGGACTGTATTTTGATATTTAATTAAAACTGCTCCATGTGATTCCAGTACAATTATAGGAGGCCTATTTATACAAGATGGCAAAGTAATTTATCTCATTTTAACTAATTTTATGTGATTCTGAAAATGACTGACTAGTAGAGATGTGATGTCAAAGTTTAGCGTAAACAATGATGAAAAGAACAGAATGTTAAAAAGAAGGGCAAAAGTAAGCAAAAATAAAAAGAAACTGCCCCAATGAAAGTCCCTTCTCCATGATACATTTGCTAAAAATAATAAGCCGCTGAAAAACATTAAATGTTAAATAAAAAAATCAAACTAAAAGTTAAATTCTATCTTAAAAATAAATTTTCTTGAATGTTATCTTTGGTAATAATTGGCAGCTTTATAGATAGGTGATGCATTTAAAACTGATATATATTACAGAACCAACTTTAAAAGTGTAGTTTTGCCATTTATGAATAGAATCTCTCAGACGGTTGCCAGACCTTGTCTTCCATTAAATGTCTGATAAGTGGCACGATCAGAATGTAAGATGTTTGTGATGGCTTCTTCTTCTTTCTTTCTCTTTCTAGACGAGCTTTCCAAGAATTCTACCAGGAACACGTGGAGTTCAGTTGCCCCACAGAAGATATTTACTTGGAGTAACCAAGGGGTTGTAGATATTAAGGGTGGGATTCTTGGGGTATAAATATATATACAAGTCTCAATGTCATCATCACCCAGCCAGGACAGCAGAGGCAATGAGCCTGCATGAACCCTGACATCCCCCAGCCACACAATCTTTAATAAGAACTATATCATTTCATTGGTACAGGACATCTCACATTAACCCCTTTCCTACAGCAAACTGCAGAGAATCTCCTGTACCCCTTCTATTTCTTCTCACTTTACCCACTCACCTGCTGTAAAATTGCTAGCACTTTGCATTAACTCCTGACCAATTTTGCAGTGCCTCTCAGATTAATCCTTTTCTTGCTTTAGACAGTAGAGCATGTTGGGTTAACAATTTCCCTAAATGATAATTTAGAGCTTCTAAACTGAACAGCTCATATATTAGAGACTGGGAAGAATTGAGGTAATCCTTTCAGGCTCCGAACCAGCAGAGCACCTGAAATGACCCACATTCCTTGCCGCACACTTCACTTTATCTAATGCCTCGCTGCAGACCAGCAGAGAGTTTGATGTTAGCTTCCTTTCTAGAGCACACCTTGAGAGCATGTATATGAACCTCTACAGAGCTTCTTTAGCAGTCACCCTGGCAGTTTCTCTGGTAATGTGCAGGTGTGCCTTTTTTTAAACATAAAATATTGGACAAAACTGCAGCTCATTACTCTAAAAGCCCTCCTACATTTTCTGGTACGTGGATAATTGTTTTGCTTTTGGCAGTAAGCTGAGGCTCAACACTTTATCTATTCTATGGGTCTCCCTTTTACCATAAAAGCAAGTACATCATAGTCATTTCTGCTTCCCATAGCTAAAATCTGTTTCGTAAACTGTAAATTGGATCTCATTGTTGTGTGGTCAACTATCATCCCCAGTACCCAGTGGTCGCTTTATAATCTGGAGGACAGAAGCAGCTCTCTTTGATGACAGAAGTAAGGAGTAGAAGAATATTCATAAATTACTAATTTCTTGCTCATGTTTGTCAAACTTAGTACTGTTGCTGAGAGTAACAGCGTCCGCCATTACAGTGTATTCTGTACTGTTACAAATGTGTGTAATAGCTGGTGTATTTGATGAGAAAAGCATTATTTTAGTTGTCACTTGAGATGAGACATAGTGAGTTTCTTTGGAGGAGTTCAGCTTCCGTTAGTTATGATCAGCATATCATTTGATAACTGTCCCTCTCACATGCTAGTAATCAGCAGCTTTCTGCTTTGTTCCTCCCATTCGTGCGCTAGCACCTGCCTGTCATACCCTACTGTTGTTCTGACACTGACCTTTCTATGCCAAACCTGCAGTGAAGGGGTTAATGGCATGAAGATTCAGACTGTACAGCATGAAGATAATGTAGACACTAGGTGCATAGAGACTATACCCTCACTATATCAACAGGTGTCGCTCGAGTCGAGTGGCTCCTAAAGTCATAACATGAATATCATGGAAAAACATTCATGGAATTGGTTTGTTGATAAGGGAGAGTTAACATTTTCTTTATGTTAAAAAAAATCATTAACTTGCTGAGGTTTTTGTGTAGGCTGAAAAAACATTTTATCTGACGAGGTAAAGTCCTAGGTTAAGCGTTTGCATAGACAGTCCCCATCTGCAGTGTCAGCTCATCTAATATTTACAGAGCAGAACAAACATATCTACATGGCATCAAATGAAGAGGACCTCACTTACTGAAAGTGTCCAAAAGAAAAACTGTCAGTGTTATGCACAGTCACCGATACCATCCAGTCTTTGAGAGTCTCTTAACAAAGAGGTTGGGGACTAAATCAAGTTTTAAAGGCTGGCACACTACAAAAAATGGCTTTTTGAAAGTAGAGAGGAACATTTAGGGGAAAACCTATAAAGAAAAGCGGCAAAATAAAATCAAACTGGTGAGAGGCTTGTATTACAAGTAATAATGTATACCACTGTACCACAAGTGCCGAACAAATGAATGGAAATAGTAAACTTGATTATCAAACGAGCTTTAGGTCAATTCTGGAAGGGAAAATAACAATGAGAAGAAAAACAGAAGCTAACAATTTTAAATCTTTATAAACAGGACAGTGGGTATTGGAAAGCTGTGATAGGTGGCTGTAGGCAACACAGTTAGCTTTTTTTTTTAAAATGAGGTCCATAATATTCTTGTGAGGAAATTCTGAGGATCTGCACTGTCTAGAACCCAAAGATTGACTTAGTCAGCTGCAGAAGGGAAAGTCATGACATTCAATCGCACTTGATAATCGGATGTATCTTTTTCATGTCATGGCTCATTTACTTTCCTTTCAGCATTCAATAAAAAATGAGCTGCATTACTGGTGTTTAATGTTTATGTGAGTGAGTGGTACAAGATGCGCATTACATAGAATCTCTTGGACATAAATATGCATGATATTTACATACAGTACATGACAGTCAAACTCCAGGAAAACCTCTAATCAGCATTTGAGTGTATGCTTGGCTCTCTAAAAAGGTAAAGAATATTACACATAACATGTCTGCAAAGTGCTACTTACCATAAAGGGGCATGATAGTAACCAATTGGACATTATCTTTTAAGGTTTGAAAGAGGTAATGTTCCAAAAGTATTTCCTGGTTTCCTTAACATGTTTCCATCCAAAGCTACTAAATTTGTCACTTGCTGCAAAACCAACATACTGCTTGAATGAAAGAGCATATGGGATCTGTGTCACAGCAAGACAGCTAGAGGGAGATGTAATGCTGCAAAGCACCAGTACATTTGCTGATTTGTGCACTGGGTGGATGCCAGGACCACAGGGCAAACAGACCATTAAAGTTACCAAAGGTTCTAATAGTGGGCCCCAAGCCTAAGTGGCTGCTGCAACATCTTGAGCATAAGTTAACTGTTAGTTTTTCCTGCATACATACATATTCCAAAACTGCATTTTATTTAGTCACATTTGGGTGTATGCAAGAATCTGAAAATGTGATCTTTCGTTATTACATTTTTGCAGCTTTAACTATGAAAGTTTTATATTTATCCCTTTGGCTTTATTAAGGTTGAATTAGGATGACCCCTTCAGTTAAGGGTCAGAGGTGAGAGACCCCTGAGGTCTGACAGTTGATGAGCTGCCAAATCCCTGAACTCATGCTGATGAGTTATAATGTCCATCACTTCCTAAGTAACAATAGCAGCATCAAACAGAGAATCATTTAGCCATTTGCATCCCTTTTAACTATAAGACTTTGTTAAGTGGCTTTCAAGAGACCGAATGTCTTATCAGAATATCAGCATAACATAAAGCAAGCGGCAGAGCAAAAATTGTTAGACTTCAGGTGTCCTCACACCTCTAACTACCAGAGTAAGGAAAATGTAATACTAGGTCCCTTTTGGTCTTGTAAATATACTATTGAAAGTGTTTTGTTATCTCTGATAACTTAAAAAACACCCTGTTGATCCTTCCTGAAATCTTGTGAACTGTTACCTTCCTCTACTCTCTGCCCGTGCTGACTGTTACCAATTACATAAACTAACTCTGAGGACGACAGAACCACAACCTCAGCATTAATGTAGAATAGCTGAGGGGCAGGGTTCAATAGTCTTTTCTTGTTTCTATTGTCCAGATATATTACGTGAATGAGTGTTGTCATGCTTGAGTAGGAAGTGTGTTACTGGCAGAATCAACAAGTGAAATGAAAAGAAAAGAAGCTTGATAAAAGAAAAGGAATGCAGCCACCACATCTAAGGACTGTTAAGCTGCAATATACTACATTTTTCTGGGGTGGTTTAGATACACTTTAAACATTTTATGTAAAATAAATGCTAGTAGAATCTATGGATGGATGGAGCCCACAGAGGAACTGATGGTGTTGTAAAAAGTACATACAGTGCTTCCTATAAATGTGCTATTAGCAATCAGAAGGATGACAATATCGTCTGTAAGTATTTATAAATTTTAGTGTCAGTGACAAAGGCACTAGAAGAAGAATGGTGATTTCAGCATTGGACTGGATGTAAGGACAACACGCACACTTAGTCGAGTAAGTCAGTGATTGGGTGGAATGTGTCAGAAGGGGCGGACCTTGGGTGGGACACCAGTAATATTGGACTGGATATGTCTGAAATTCACAAGTGGACAGCAGGGCAATATGCCCATTTTCCAAACCCATATTGGGTCCTGCTGCCTACTGATTATTGCAGCTAGACTTTGCTTTGTTTCTCTGAGCAATACATACCCCAGGACCTTGCTTACAAGAGCAAGAAAATGAGAAGCTTCGCTTCTGTATCTCAAGCAAAACCATCTCCATCTTTGGATGTCCCTGCATATAAACTGGTTGTTCCATGATGTTTCCAACACGGCTTTTCTGCCTATAGTAGTAACAATTTTGTGAAAATGCAGGGGTGGGGTGTGTGGGGTGCAATAGTTGTTGCCGAGTCCCTTTTTTTTCCATAATGTGACATGTAGATTCTACACTGAATCCTGAAGAATGTTAACCCCTTCGCCAGAACTAAGCCAGTGAGATGTTAAGGTCAATCACTATATGCACAACTCAGAACACTTTTTTACCATTTTAATTACAGTAAGTGTTATAAACTCAGTCGGGTTCCCAAATCCGAAGCTTTTCATCTCTACTAGGAAGTGATTGGAAATGGTCATAACAAGGATGCAAACAGTAAAAATCTAATATAGGTATTACCCATTCTTACTCCCTATACAAAACATGTTTTTCAAATAATTATTTATAATTTTTTTCCAAGTTACATTTAGTATTGCCAACTGTGGACAAGATAATGTATGATAATAAACGTTATTAGGGATGTTAATTCAGCAAGGAGCAGACATGGTCTAAGGAGTTTCATTGCGTTGTGAAGGTTCAATCATGAAGCCATGAAAGATATCTTCTGACTTTCTGTCCCAGAGATTTTACAGGTAGTTAGGGAAAATATATTTACTGGGAAGACAACAAGCAATAAAAACCAACCAAGACCCCAAGCCTTCTCCATTAGTATATTATACACAACCTCACAAAGTTTAATTTTGGATACAAACCAGATAAAAATGACTTGACAAAATATAACATACTAAAAACTAGGGATGCACCGATACCACTTTTTTGGGTCTGAGTACGAGTACCGATACTTTTTTTTTAGTACTCTCCGATACCAATTACCGATGCTTTTTCTTAAAGGGGCAGATATAACTTTTTTTTATGCCATCCTGTGCCCAGCCCACACCTGTAGTGTGGCACAGTTATATCTAATTCTGCATACCTGGCTGTATATTATACATTAAAAAATGTAATATACAGCCAGGTATGCAGAAATAAATATAACTGTTCCACACTATATGTATGCATTATGCACTACAGTGTTCGGGCCTTGACATGTGCTCAGCCTCATCCATGATTTGCCTCATCCAAATAGAATAGCAAGCAGTAGTGCATTTTTTTAAAATTTATAAACCTACAGCAGACAAATATGACTTTTGAGGCCATCCTGTGCCCACCCCCCCATCCTGTGCCCAGCCCCAGCAGTGCTGCTAACCTTCTTCTCCGTCGTCTCCGTCTGCTTCATCCCCTCGTGTCACAGCCTAGTCATCTGTCAATGCCGGCCTCTTCTCACGCTGATTGGCCGATTGGATGATTGACAGGCTTCCCCACCAATCACGAGTGAGGACAGAGGAATTGAAGGCGGAGTCTGGTTTCGGCCGTTCGCCCGTCGAGAAGGAGTTCGCGGCCATCTTGCATGAATGCAGACGCGGTCCTGTGTGCTGTGTGCGGCGGTGGAAGATGGCGGACACAGGTACTCGTTTTAGACATCCGAGCATTTGCACGAGTACGAGTACCCATGCAAATACTCGGTATCGCGGCCGATACCGATGCTTGTATCGGTATCGGTGCATCCCTACTAAAAATGGTATATTGTACAGGCATCTGACACAACTAAATGTGTTCATATAAATAGGAAGTAAAAAATAGTGAAAGTTTGCCTTGAACTTCATATGACACTGAACAGTCCAGAAAGACTGTGCTTTAAATTATGAACATTGTGGTAATATTTTTGATTGAAATTGTTCAATTAAATAAACACTATCCTTAACCTACAGTAAATTAAGTAAGAATGGTGAGAATAAGAAAAGGGGGCGGTTAGGTGCTCTGGAAGGTTAGAAGCAGGGAGCTAAAGAATATCCAAGGAGTTACTGACTTGAATATAAACGTCTGAGCAGAACATGTCATTCAATAAGAAATGAACTGACAATAGAGAACTCAGACATAGATGGGGCACTTGGAGTAGATCCTGAAACTTCCTGCAACATGTTACTACTATCAACTTCTGAACAAACACCAGATAGGAAGGAGGACTATGTTTTGTAATAACCTCTGTCCACCATTATTTCCTAATAGAAGCCCTAATGAAGCCTCAGGGCTTCATTGGTGTGACTGCCAAAATTAAACAAATTTGAAATCACAATTAACATAATTTGCACCCCAAAAAAAGGCAGTTCCAAGCATGTTGCCAACTAAAATGTTTCTGCGGTTTTTTTTTTCAGAGCAGGAGCGTAGACCTCCATATATCCATATACTCACCTTACCCACACACACCCCTTTCACTGCTCATTGCTGCTCGTCAGATGGCCCTGAAATATGCTGTCATCACTTCACCAATTAGGTCACATACTCTCCCATACCTAGAAGTGCTGGGTATTCTCACCAACCGTGGAGGAACAAAGAGATACAAGGTGTGCAGATAAGGTAAGCATTTGGGGGTCAGGGAATGCTGAGACAATGTCACCTTGCCCATCATGGATAAGGTGTCAGTGTCTCTATAAGTTCTATTCACAGATAAATTTTACTTCTTCCAGAATGCAGAGTAAATCAAATCAGAACTTGGCAAATACAAACAGGACCATTTGAGGATGTGGACTCACCAAGTGGATTTTTTGGTTGTAACAATATACCTTATCTTGGAAAATGAAAATATGAAAGGTCTCCTGGAAAATTAAATCAACCTAAGGGAAGAATGGTCTCTGACAGGTGTTGCTCCAGTAAGTTATCCAGTCAGATTCTGCCTTTTGCTTTTACAGCGATGCATGAAAGGAAACGGTTCATTAGTTGCTATGTCAGAATGCCAAAAGGGCATCACAGTGAGGGTAATGGAAGTTATGGTGCACATGAATAGGTAATACTCTGAAGAAGATCTTGAGTAAAGATTGCATGGCATCAGGCCACACTTTGAAGATCTCTGAGGAATGGGGCTGTATGTAAGCATCACATATTATAAATGTTCTTGGTATGGGGTTATGGGATCATACTGTAAACCTTTTTGGAGATCCCTAGAAAAAAACTGCCTTGCACAGGCAGTATACATTTCTTTTGATACTCTTGGAAATTTGTTAGCAGAAAGATTCCAATGACATGATAAGTATTATAGTATTAAAAGTATAGCTGCAGCTTACGATTATTTTCAAAATCGATTAGTTAGCCGATTATTAAGTTTGGTTAATCGGATAAAAATTAAAATAAAATACATTTTACAAAATGGCTCCAGTGATGGGACTACTAGTTTGTATTGAGATTGTAGTCCATCACAGGAGCCAGCTTGGAGCGGTGGAAGTAAAAAAGAAAAAAAAATGTGGTGTACAATATAGTGAAATGAAAAGTGTAAAATTATACAGCGATGAATGCAGAATGGCACCGGCTATAGAGGACTCCAAAACCCAGCAATAGTACATTATACAGCACAACGCAGAATACCACCAGCTATATAGGAATACAACAAATCCCAGCAATAGTACATTATAGCTGGCGGTATTCTGCATTGCGCTGTATAATGTACTATTGCTGAGTTTTGTAGTCTTCTATAGCTAGTGGTATTCTGCATTGCGCTGGATAATGTACTATTGCTGGGTTTTGTAGTCCTCTATAGCTAGTGATATTCGGCATTGCACCACTGTATAATGTACTATTGCTGGGATTTGTTGTACTCCTCTATAGCTGGTGGTATTCCGCATTGCTGGTGGTATGCCTTGATTTGTAGTCTTCTATACAGTGCAATGCAGAATACCAACAGCTATATAGGAGTACAACAAATCCCAGCAATACATTATACATAAGGTGCGCAATGTATTGCTGGGATTTGTATTCCTCTATAGCTGATGGTACATTACTCTGTATAATATACAGCACAAGCCTGTCTATCGGCAGCTGTCATCCGCCCACACCTGCTCCTCCTTACTTCTTCTCCATGCGTCCCTGTGCCCATCGTGGATTTGGGCGGGTGGTGAGCGTGAGGCGCGGAGGAGGTGCGGAGCGTGGATGCGGTCAGGTCTGGCTGCGGCGAGCATGAGGTGGGGAGGAGGTGTGGCGCGCAGCGTGTGTGGAGCCGTGAACAGGGCCAACCAATCAGAAGCCGATTAATCGATGATTGAAAAAGTTGACAACTTTTTCAATCATCGATTATGTCGATTAGTTGTTGCAGCCCTAATTATAAGGAATTCTAGGCCACATACTGTATACACTGTTTGATGTTTTAGCTTTTGCCCCCCACTGTCACAAACCAGAGCCAACCCGTTGTTTTCTCTAGCAGCCAATGCCACTCCTCTCGCCATCAACCCCCTACTGTCAACATGCACCAGATGGACAATCATCATCTGCCTTCATACAGTCCATGTTGATTGGATTAAAGTGACTGTTACTCTTTTGGATATAAATGCTCTTCAGTGTGACCTTTTCAAACCATACATGTGCAGTGGTGTGCATTGCTTAAAAATGCAGCATGTCTGCATATTTATGCAGTACAATGCATGTCATCACTTGTCAACCTGCTGCAGTGCATTGAGTTGAATTAAATGTCATTTTGTGTCATTTCAGTAAAGTTTAAAAAAAAAGTTAACATTGCAATGCATTGTAAACACATATTGCACTGCCCCTACCAATGCACACCATGTGTTATACCGGATGAAAACACGCGTCTGTTGGTGTGAACGAGCCCCAAACCCTTTAATGCCATCTTGCTCTTCTCCAGGGACTGGATTTGGTTGGTAAGTAGTGTGACCATCTGTATTGCAACATGTAGTGGAGAGGTATCTGCGAGTAAGGCATATTCCGCATATAGCTGCCCATAGTCAATGGGGTTGATTTACTAACCTTATAAACACACCACGGACATGTATACACCTCTGTAGTGTGTTCCCTCCCAGCATGATCTATGGGTGGAATCTAAACACCTTTGTAGTGTGTACACACCCAGCAGGTGTGTTGTGCAAAGCCAAGCATGAATTACAAGGTGATGTTGTGTAAATTAGCTCTATGTTGTGTTGCTTGCGTTGATGAATGCAGGAATGTAAATGCATGAGCTAACCATTTTTGTCTAAACTGTGAAGCAGCATTATATATGCATCATGTGCATGATTTTTCCATATATGGCATTAGTGGAAATATGCTTTTAGAGACTTTTTGGTTGATAAATACGTTTTGCTGTGTGAAAATCACACGCACCTGGTGCGGGCGTGTGTTTAATTTAGTAAATCACCCCCAATGACTTCAATGGGAGGCTGTACACAGCACATGTGGCAGGAGGGGAAATACACCTGATTTTTATGCCTACGTCCCCCATGCTCTTGGGTGCATGAGGCTAAAGGGTGAGGGTATAGACAGGTATTCTGCAGGTAAGTGGTTTATCTTTCAGCAGTGGGACAATGGGGAAATTATGAAGCTGAATGGGTATTTTTAAGACACTGTGGCTGTAACCGCAGTGGCAGAGTACTGAGGAAATGTGCAGTTAAGTGGGATCATGTAGGAGTTGTGAAATCTGTGTCTGAGGATGGGGGGGTTATTAACAGTTTATTCAAGAAGAGGAGAGTGTTTGGGAAGGTGGGGTTTTTAAGGCACTCCAAATGATAATTCAAAATAGTCTTTTTAGATAAAATTTGTAAAGTTTATTGGATGCATAATTAAAAGAAAAAAGGAGAAATGAAACAGGAGCAGTAATGAGCATAGACACTTCTAATATTCCCCGCTATCCTAGGTATTAATTGATTGACAAGTTGACATGATTAGTTTAAAAGGTAAATGCATGGATACAGTTCAATCGTGGGTCTCAACCCCCACACTATGGTTGACACACCTCAACTGGTGGGGCGACTGATGTAAAATAATACGGTAAAGTTCCTAGATAGTGTGAGCTTGAGCAGGGTTCAGCTGGGTGAACTTCTTAAGATATTTGTATACTAAGAATTCAGCCAGCTGAACCCAGCTGAACCCTGCTCAAGCTCACACTATCTAGGAACATTCCCTCCCTTTACTACCCACCCCCTCCTCCCCCCTTTGGATATAACAGTTTATTCAAAATAGGAGCGGAAACAGGACACTCTTCACCACATATACTCTGCTTAGTTCTCTTCAACATGGTACCCTTGTCATACCCTCTGCACTCCTCTCCTTCAAATACTGCCCTGTGTCATACCCTCCACACTCCTCTCCTTCAAATACTGCCCTGTGTCATACCCTCCGCACTCCTCTCCTTCAAATACTGCCCTGTGTCATACCCTCCGCACTCCTCTCCTTCAAATAATGCCCTGTGTCATACCCTCCGCACTCCTCTCCTTCAAATACTGCCCTGTGTCATACCCACAGCACTCCTCTCCTTCAAATAATGCCCTGTGTCATACCCTACGCACTCCTCTCCTTCAAATACTGCCCTGTGTCATACCCACAGCACTCCTCTCCTTTAAATACTGCCCTGTGTCATACCCTCCACACTCCTCTCCTTCAAATACTGCCCTGTGTCATACCCACAGCACTCCTCTCCTTCAAATACTGCCCTGTGTCATACCCTCCGCACTCCTCTCCTTCAAATACTGCCCTGTGTCATACCCTCCGCACTCCTCTCCTTCAAATACTGCTCTGTGTCATACCCTCCGCACTCCTCTCCTTCAAATAC
>NW_017307017.1:412607-449392 GCF_000935625.1 Nanorana parkeri
AAATACTGCCCTGTGTCATACCCTCCGCACTCCTCTCCTTCAAATACTGCCCTGTGTCATACCCTCCGCACTCCTCTCCTTCAAATACTGCCCTGTGTCATACCCTCCGCACTCCTCTCCTTCAAATACTGCTCTGTGTCATACCCTCCGCACTCCTCTCCTTCAAATACTGCCCTGTGTCATACCCTCCGCACTCCTCTCCTTCAAATACAACCCTGTGTCATACCCTCAGCACTCCTCTCTTGCAAATGCTGTCCAGCGTTATACCCTTTGCACTGCTCTCTTGCAAATACTGCCCTGTGTCATACCCTCTGCACTCCTTCAAATACAGCCCTGTGTCATACCCTCAGAACTCCTCTCTTGCAAATGCTGTCCAGCATTATACCATTTGCACTGCTCTCTTGCAAATAGTACCCACCTTTACTTTTAGCAGTCCTCTTCTGCACATACTGTCTACTCTCCTATCCTTTGCACTCTTCTCCTTTGGATACTACCTGCTGTCATACCCTTTTAATGCCTCTACTCCACATCCTGTCACTGTCATACTCTCAGTCTCAGCTCTCCTCTTCTGCACACATTGCCTGCTAAAACAGGTCTTCTGCATTGTCTGTAACATACCCAATCTTGTCCATGCGCAGTTTTGTTCGTTGTTTTAAAACTAATATGTGCAGGAGTCCAGGAATCAAAATTCCACTGACAATGAAATAAGTAGTAAAATATATTTACTTTTTCTGAACTATTTTGTGATGATCTATACAGTATGTAATTTTGCTTATATGGGGGCATTGCACTGCAAATATTCTATGACTGCTAAACTGTGTACCATGGAATATAAACTGCACCTAAGCTGCCATCTGGTGGTAATGGGAGCTTATTACAATTTCTCTGCTAAAATAAATCCAGGATACTGGGACATTGTTCATCGGGATCAGGATTCCTCAAACTTTTTTTTCACAAAGGGCCAGTTCATTGTCAAACTGTTTTGGGGCCAGACTGTGGCCAGTAGGTGTAAACAATTCCCCAATGTCACAGGACAGTAAAAGTAGAAATGTAATTGCAACAGTGGTCATTGGTAGTAAACAAATGCAGCATCAGAAAGGGTAATACATGCCCTGACATTGGCTTTCTTTTAAAGTAAAAAATGACCATCGCCAGTAGTCTTTAGAAACAAATGCCCCTATATCTGTGGGAGTTAAAAATGTCCCTGTGTCAATAGAAGTAAAAATATGTTCTAACATCAGTGGGAGTAAAAAATGCCCCAGCAGTCATTGGGAGAAATGGTTCTCTATCACTGGCGTCTGTAGAAGAAATAAGGCCCCATTGTTGGTGACGGTGGGAGGAACAGTTTCACATCATTGGTGTTAGCGGGAATAGGAAAGCATCCCAGCCAGCATTGGCGTTCAGGGGTTACTTTTGAAAAAACGACATATCCCGCACTGCTCCTCCCCTGACTAGATGCCTAAGAGACAGTGCATTTCAGTGCCCAGCACTCACTGCCACTCTGCATACAGCGGTTCTCTCTGGTGTGCAATAAGAAAGCCCTGTATTTAGGGTCTTCTCACTGTACGGGCCGGTTCATGGCAAGCAGCGGGCCATAACCAGCCCATGAACCATAGTCTGAGGACATGGCAGTCTCCCATCAAGCCATTTGACCCAATCAAATGCAGGAAGCAATTTTTTGAGCATAGATCATGTGATTATGTGTCTAGCCTTTGACACATTTGGCCAGCACATGAGCCTGGAGCTGCATTTTTTCCAGGGAAGTTATCTCAGCATTGTTGTTACTATTATGTATCCATCTCAGCAAGACTATAATCCTAGCCCTATATTCATATTTTAGTTTTAGCAGTGGCATAGCTACCGGTAGGAGAGCAGGAGCCACATTTCAGGTAATTAATCTTACCTCTATTCACTGCAATCCCCACCCATGCTGCTCCAATTTTCTGTGCATCCCTCCTGGTCCCCACCAACGTTTACTGTTAAATGTGCCAAGTGGAGGGGTAATGGTCACATGCGGCATGGCAGCTGATGATAGCCAGTGCAGCAAAACCTCAATACCTGTTAGGGCCACAGGGATCCTGTAAAATGCTGGATTTTTGTTCATTGTTAAAGTGACACTAAACTCAGGAGTTAAATCTTAAAAATGCATTCAAGTACTTTAATAACAAAAATGTATCTTATTTGTGTATCACTGAGCTGTAGATACTCAATTCATCTTGTGCTGACATTGTCCTTCCTTATAAATTGTGGCTACTTTTGTTCCCCATGGTCTCTGTGTGTGTTGTTAAGTAGCCACCACTCCAAGCTCTAATTAGTAAACTGAATGTGAGATTGTAGGCTATCACAAGAGTGAGCTTGGAGCGGTGGCTACTTTACAACACACACACAGGGACCATGGGAATCAAAAGTAGCCACCCTCCAGAAGGAAGGACAATGTCAGCATGAATTCAGAGATGACTTGAGGATCTACAGCTGAGTGACACACAAATAAGCTACATTCTACCACCACCTACCTATTTTCACATATAAGAACTGATGATGTTTCCCCTTTAATATTATATTGAGCGTGTTAATCTGCAACTATGTGTATAGGAATATACAGTATACTCACTACCTGGACCCTCCTATATCTCTATGACTAAGCCCATTATTGGGTGAAACATGTCAGAGTGGGGAGGATCCACGGTGTGACGATGTGTACCTGTGTGCTATAATACATTTTTCAGCGAAGCTTGCGGTGTTCAACTGGACTGTTGATGCTGGAGCAAGACGTGCTTGGCCGGTGTGCACCTGCCATTCTCTCTAGTGCTGCTGTGAAGGAGCGGTGATATTGGACTATGGAAGCTAAATATTTTATGAAGTGGTATGGAAACAGAGATCAGAGACTCATGAGATGCAAAAAAGGGCAAAGCAAGAACAACAGTGTGTGTATAAACAGTGCTGAGGTCCCATTATAGCTCTAGAGATCTCCTGAACTTCAGACTAGGAGACAAAAATCATGCCTTCAATAGGTGGTGAACCTTTTTCTGCTATAATCTTTCTGTATAGCTATGGTATGTTTTTTAGATGATATTTTCTGTCACAAATACCATGGAATTTCTATACTGCAGAATTTCATCATTTGGGGGGGGGGGGGGTATTTCTCGGGCAGTATATTTTCTTTCTAAACAAAAGAGAGAGTATTTAAACTAGCACCAGGAATATGTAAGTAAGATAAGGGCTTTGTGCAGTAAAAGCTTAATAAATTACTTTTCCTGAGTTTACAGGTTGAGGCTTCAGACTGCACCATGCATCTGGTCGTTTCTGAAGCAGACAACTGAGGCCAACAACTGAGACTTACTGAAGACCACATGATGTCAGGAGACGAACAGATGTTCTTCAAAATAGCACATACAACCAAAATACTGCCTAAAGCTTTCATCAGACTGCAAAGATGCCGGGCTAAATATTTTATTGCAGGAAGTGCAAGTGATGATGCATTACCGCAAAGACCATGGACCAGCCAAAGAGAAGGGATGTAGGAGGTCTAGGTGGATAGCTGATATAGTTTGAAGCAAATGGAATGTGAGTCTATAGCACCAATATGGCCCTTGAATGATCCCATCTTGAAATCCTGGGCACTTACAGGGTTATTCACAAAAGGGTGAAGAGTTTGGAGAAGGCAGGAGAAGTGAACAATCTAGGACAACATAGCTGATATGGAAAAATTCTCCAATTCAGCTCACTTTCAAGATCATCTATGTTATCCTAGATTGTTCACTTCTCCTGCCTTCTCCAAACTCTTCACCCAATTGTGAATAATCCTGTTAATATCTGAAAAGATATTTCAGCTGGTATATTTTGTACAACTAGACATTTAGTACCATGTCCTAAATGTTTTCAATTAGCTTTTGCTAATTCATGCAAACATCTGTAGGTTCCTGCAGGTCAGTCAGCAATAGAGACCAGCAAATAGTATGTGAGGACCAAGACGTTAACCTTCTCATAACTGTGTTGAAATCAGTACGGTGCGGTTTAATACAATGCAGTACATACAGGGTAGCCCCTTTTCACTTCTGTTTTCAACATTGGTAATACAAATATGGATGGTCATCAAGCTGAATAAATCTGGCTATCATTATCTACTATATAGGTTTTGGTTTGGCATGAAAGGTTCAAAGGGGGTTTTAATTTGTACAGCATCTTGCACGTGTCTTTAGATTTTTTTTTTTTTTATCGGTTTATAGTTAGAGCTGAATAAAAAATGTAATTTTTGGTTTGGTTTGGTATTTCATGGTGTTATTTAAAAACCAGAGTGCTTTTTTCCCACACTTACAGTATATTCCTCTACCTGAGCAGATCCATTTCAGGTTCTAGAAGAATGGGCAAGTGTGAGAGTCCTATACTGCCTTCATGGTTAGTCATACTGCTGCTGTATTGTCATTCAAGTAGAACAGAGACAATTCAATCCTGTCTCCATATTTTTAAATCTTTCATTGTTTGGGAGAAAAATTGATAATTATATGGATGAGGCCTTGTTCATACCGAAAGCGTGTGCGTTCCAGAGCGATAGCTGTTGAAATGCACAGCGATCGTTGAGAAACTTCCCCCCGTGTTTTGGGGGAGCCCGCAGTGCGATCGGACGCGTGGCAAAACTTTACCAGCGTTCCGTTCCACTGCAAACGCAAAAAATAGGGCTTGCTGAGTGCTTTCCATTCATAGTGCTGAGGTTGCAGAAAAAGAGATTGAGGACTCGGTGTCCTCTATTTCTTTTTCTATTTCAAAGGGGAAATGTCAGGGGTCTGTTTAGATCCCTGATATTTCCCAGAAGCCCCCAACAGCAAAAAAAAAATAAAACACTAAAAAATAAATAAATAACCCACACACAGTATTATTAGACATGTGCAAAGACTAAAAATGAATTTTGGACAAAAAGAATGAAAACGAAAAATGTTATGCTATTTCAGGTTTGGAGGCTTGAGCCTCTGAATCTGAAACCGCAAATGTGAAGAAAAGAAAGCTCGGTGGCCATATTCTGCGCATGTGTGCCACCATCCTGGAGGCGGGGCATATGCAGTCACATGGGAACCACCATCTTGGTATATATCTAGGTATACACCAAGATGGAGGTGACTATATCAGCATGTGACATCACCTGACGCAGCGCATCGAAGGCTTTTTCAGCGTCTGTTGATAGGAGAAAGGTAGCCATTTTCGTAACCTGTGCCATATGGATGATGTTAAGGGCCCGAATAGTGTTCTCTTTGGCTTCCCTGCCAGGGACAAAGCAAACCAGATCGTTGTAAATTAAGGTTGGAATAAACTGAAGCAATGTGGATTTGAAATTTATTTCAAATCCATATTCAGTTGTGAAATCTGCCTAAAGTTGGCACAGTGAGTATGATCTTTACCCTCTTTCGGAATCACCTAAATAGCTGCTCGCAAGGTATCAGGTGGGAACACATGACCCTCCAACGTAGAATTAAAGGCACAAAGGAACGGTTGGATCAGGAGGGGGGAAAGGGTTTATAGTACAGCGTAGAGCTGTCCGGTTCAGGGGCCTATATTCTTTAAGTGCCCGGAGCCACTCATCAGGAAAAAGAGGACCTTCCAAAGAAGCCTTATCTTCTCGTGACAGTTTGGGCATTCCAGAAGTCTCCAGATACTGAAATATCCTACTTATCTTTTCCGCTAAGTCAGATCCGGAGGTCGGCGAAGATGAATTGTATAACTGCTTGTAGTAGGTCATAGATCTATTTGCAATATCCTTAGCTTACCCTAACATTCCCCCACAGCCCGAATCAATGTGGGAGATATATGAACGGAGCCAATGTTCCCTGAGGGCCCGAGCTAGTAAATGGCCAGGTTTGTTCCCCCAATCATAAAACCGTTTGTTCAACACCACGCGACGGGCCTTCAGTTTGTGTAGGAAGAGAGCATTCAGTCTATCCCTTAAAAGTTGTAATTCCGCTAAAACTGAACATGCAAGGGACTTCTTGTGAGTTAATTCCAACTGTCGGATACGATCCAGAAGGTTAGAGATTGTCTCCATTCAAAGCTTTTAAGACTAGAGCACTGTGTGATGAGAAATCCTCGAATAACACATTTGTGGGCTTCCCAAATTGACATATGGGAAAAATCTTCATGCTTATGGATTCTAAAGTATGCCTCTAGTTCAGGGGCATCCCGAGGCTGGGTGACACCCAGAGCGGTTACTGGGTGTCCCCCCGCCCACTCGCCGAGACGTCACCGCGCGAATGCGAGATGACGTCATCGCGCATGCACGGCGATCTTCTGATACCTGCCGGCGGCCATCTTGGTGATGGACGCCAGCAGAGAGAGGAGGGGACAGCCACCCGGCTGGATAAGGTATGCCGCCGGATCCCTTCCGGGTCCCCTCCTGATACTGTTGGGCGTTCGGTCCATGACCGAGCGCCTGACTTTTCAGAGGGGGGTGACACCAAAATGACTGTCAGTCATTTTGGTGTCACCCCTCCAATGGTGTCACCCGGGTGCGGGCCGCACCCCCTTGTGACGCCACTGCTCTAGTTCCAACTCCAGAGGCGCACAGACCTGCTGATCTTGGATCAAAGACTCATTTAGCCTCCACTGCCAGAGCTTATGGGGATCTCCGTTCAACCGGAGTTCCAATTAAACAGGCGCATGATCAAAGACAGTGCAGGTCCCAATCGAAACCGAGAACACCTTATGCAAATCAGATTGCCGTACTAGGAAATAATCTAGCCTAGAGTAGGATTGATGGGCAGCAGACTAAAAGGTATAATCCCTATTAGGGATGCACCGATACCGGTATTTTGGTACCGAGTATGAGTACCGATAATTTGGCGATACCAATTATCGAGTAACGGAAGTCCCATTCAGGAAGCCAGGTGGCATGTAAAGACGGCCACCTGGCTTCCCGATTAACAAGAAAGTCTACTACCTTGGTATGTCCAGCCTGTCTGGCCGGCCAATCAGGAAGCCGGGCGCCGTGAATGACACCACGCCCTGCTTTCTGATTGTTCGGGAGGCTGGCTCCATGCTCTCTCGTCATGAGATGACGAGGGAGCATGCAGCCAGCTTCCCGGCCAATCAGAATGGCGGGCGCTGCGTCATTACATCGCGCCCGGTTTCCTGATTGGCCAGCTTCCTGGCCAATCAGGAAGCGTGTCATTATACGCTGCCCGGCTTCCTGATTTCACAAGTGACGAGAGAGCATGGAGCCATCTCCCGGCCAATCAGGAAACCGGGCAGCGTGCAATGACGAGCTGCCCGGTTTCATGATACAGGAAGTACTCGTGCTAGGCATTGGAGCCAAATACTCGGTATGTGGGGGAAAGAAAACCGTAACCAAAGCATGTGAGACTGAAAATCGTAGCAATTGGGGTATACAAATAACGTTTGAAATTCTCCAATAGACTATGTTAAACCTTATCTAGGGGGTATCCCTACTTCGGCACAAAGCCTGTATGGATGAAATGACTATGCCATAGGTAAGTGCGGTTTGCCCAGGCCCCCAAATACCGGGATGGCAGGATCTCCAACAAGTAACCCATCCACTGCCCCATAAACATGGGGAGGTCAACCGACCAGCTCACGGTGTACCACTGGAGATAAAGCCCTCCAGCCAAGGTGAATACCATGCTATTAGTGAGCTGGGGGGGGGGCGATTGCACAGTTGTATATGTTAAAGCAAGGGGCGAAGCTGTCATCACATCTATAGAGTATGGCTAGGGAGGTCCGGCAGGAATGAGATGGTACCACCATCAAACTCAACAGTCTTTTTCACCCAGGCTTTGCGCATCACCTCTTTTTTCTGAGTATAAAAATGGATGCGTCACAAAACATCATGGGGAGACTCATTATTTAGGTCTGCAGGTCTGGATACTCTGTGAACATGGTCCGGCTCCAGAGGGATCTCTATCCAACAGGTATTTCTGGATGGCAGTTACCGTAGCCTTCAGGTCCGGACCCGCTGTGGCCTCTGGAAATGCAGCAGATCCGTACATTGTTCTGCGACTACGTTTTTTCCATCATCTACCTTTAGCCGTAGAACAGTGAGAGCTTGAAGTTGTGTAGCTTGAGCAGCCTCCATCGTGCGTAAACAAGCTTCAAAAGTCTCCTGTGTGGACTCCAAAGCGGAGACTTGTGAGTCGACACTTGCTCACGTTTCATGGAGCCCTCCAACCGCAGAGCCAGGGCATAGAGATCCATCCGGAGAGTAGAGAACATATCCCACAGCTCAAGACCAGAGACAAGAATCAGATGCTCAAAGCCAAGAGAGGATGCAAAGCTGGTGTCTATTGTGGGTCCCCGCAGCAGTGCCAACGCCACGTGCAGGCACCATAATGGAAGGGCCACACTCGCTCGCATCAGAGGCGGAGTGGGGGAAAAAATCACGATGATCAGGGAATGACGAGTTCCGTGAGGTGACAATAGTTTTCTTGTGCTTAGGCATAGTCAGTTGGAGAATGAAAAATTGCACGCTAGATGGAAAAAAGTGACCCGAAAGAAGGAGCTCACAAGCAGCATGTCCTCACCATTCCATGCCTCGGCCACACCCCTTCTGACAGATTTTTATAGATTCTATTTTAGTTTGAGAATACTTATTATGTGCTTACAAGTTTAATACATTTGAGTAAAAGTTTTATTTTATCATAATGTTTAATCTGTTTCTCTGGGGCTTAACAAAATGGATGGCTTTAAATGGTCTGGGTTTTGGAGAAATGGGTGTGGCCCCTGAGGGACGTGGTTACTGAGGGGTGTGGTCACTGGTCACTGTAAAGCTTTCTCGCACAGGGCACCTAAAGGCCTAAGGCCAGCCCTGGGACTCTTAATTAAAATATAAACAAGACTATACAATAGGCAGATACTCTAATAATTGCTGCAAAGATCTCTTTACCAGAGTGTAAAGGAGATATAAGAGCTTGGTAGTTCAGCATTCAGTCTGGGCATAAAGTTTATAGTTGTTTTGTAATTTGTCAGTAGTTTTATTATCTTGAGATTGTTGGCTTGCACCATTGTTGACAACATGTTGGCTACTGCACATTTGCTGCATATGGTTGGCTTACCTATAATCAGTTATTTGCACTAGTTTTACCACAGATGTAAATATGATTATCTCATTCGTCTTTCTGATGTGCTTTCCTCTTTTATCCAAGGGTCTTAAGAGTTAGCAATTACTTCTGTTTGCTCCTGCTGTTTGGGACTCATACTAGTACTACCAACTGAAAGGTCCTTCAACCAGCTGATATCCACCCACTTCTAACTTTAACCAGCTGGAATCAACCTAAATTTTAAATATTACTTCTTACTGTACTTTACCTTTGAAGTGCAACCAGTCATTTTTTTATGTGGATAGAGTGGAGAAGGATAAGAACACCTGTCAGATTTTTATTGCTGTCTGTGTCCCGATTAGGGAGATTCACCCTCTCTATTTGTCCTGGTTGTCGTCAAAAGAGGAATATATGGGACATTTTCCAGTGGGGACACTAGATCTGCTGACCCTGCTGACCACCAGGGATTTTCCTCACTTTGGAGGGATTTCCTCCCACTTCCTGTTGTGGCTGTGAGACAAGTGAATGGAAATTTGCCCACTGGGACTCAGATGGCAAAAAAAATGTAAAAAACAATTTAGCTTTAGTTCTACTTTAACTAGCAATCCTTTTAATTGATGACGATGACAAGTTTTCTTACATAAACATATCAAATAAATGTGAAATACCAGATTAGTTAATGATCTTGGGTTTATCTTATGTCATAATATCCTAAAGTTAATTTTTTTTTGTGTGGAAGATTTCAAAGTAGTTATTTGCAATTATGTGCTAGATAAGGTTATTGCAGAATATAGGTATGAGCAGTGAGATCATTTCAGGAATACAGAATATGCAACCTATTACTTTTTAGACAAAATTTTGACAAAATTTCAAAAATAAATGAGAATGATATATGAGATAAAGTATAACTTAAAATGTATTTCCGCTTTTGAAGTCAAATTTCAGAAAACCCTTCTATATGTTTGTTGTGTGCTCCCATTCACACAGCATACCAAAAAATATATTTAAAAAAAATATTTCTTACCTTTTAGATGTTTTGTTGCAGCAGGCAACATGGCTGATTCCAGGTTTTTCTCAGCACCTTCACAGTGATCTGCCCTTATACCGTAGAAAGACTTAGGACTTAACTATGAGGATTGTGTTTCTCTCAATACTTTCATTAACATACAATGGAGAAGACAAGGTTGTAATCCTTTAACCCCTCACCACATTACAAAGAAGGAGAAGCAAGAAGCTTATGCTATGTGAATGGGAACATGTAACAATTATAAAATAGGTGTTATTCCAATTTGGCTGCAAAAGTGGAAATACACATTATTGTGACGAAACCAGAGAATGTACTCTGTGGGTTTGATGTACTAGAGGAGTTCATTTGTTACTTGGCCCTGTGTGGGTGTACTCAGTACAGAGCCAGGTAGATTCATATTTTCTTAATGACCAAGTTCAGTCAAAACATATTTTGTTGATTTGACCCTGTATCAAGTTTTTATTGCTGTTTTTGGGGTCACAGGCAAAAACAAAAGCACATTTTATTAAAGTGTGGAAGGGTTAGAACACTTCACAATCTTTGTAGTACTGTATGTGCCTTTGTTTCCCAAGGACAACCCCACCATCATTTCTTGCATGGGCATCAGAGGGGAGGAAGTGGGAGAAATTCTTCCTAATTGGGTCATAGACACAAACACAAACCTGACAAAGATTTGAACTCTTAACATTTTAGTCCTTTAGTGAATTACCAGCTATGTGTGCATAAGCTTGTATGCTTTGGATTTGATACCACATTGTAGTGTAATAGTAAACTTTGATGTTTTTATATTTTACAATAATATTTCTTATAATAAGTGCTCAGTAGTTCATATTTTTTTTACTGCAGGGCTAGACAAATCCCAGGAGCTAGGTAGTCAATGCTCCTCCAAAAATTACAGTTGACACCCAACTTTTGTTGTTTACTGTAGTTGTCAATGCAGCTGGCTCCTGAATTCCATTATTTTTCTACTGATGTATTAATTTGAAGTTTTTATTATTTGCTACATTGAGGACAAAAATGCACCAAGCTGTAATTCGATTTTGAAAGATGAAATGGCATTTGTCTTGGAAAGAATTTGTGATGGTTTTCTTCATTCAAATGGAAGGATCTGGAATGGAGCCAGAGAAGGTCACTTATAGCAATAATGCTTTCAGAAGTCAAATTAATCCTAAACGGAGACACCTGAGAAATAAAACATAGAGTACTCGTAATACTACAATTTAGCAGCTACAAAAAACAACAGAAACAGAGGTCCAAACACAGCTACCTTATGAACGATTATATCTGATCAACAGCAGTGTCATCACTATATTTAGTTTTTGCAGCTTTAAATATAATGTATTAGACAAACTAATAAATAAGTATACATAAACAATGCAAATATACACGAGGGACAATTAATTGTGTATATACAAAATAGCTCCTCGGTCTCCTAATATAAATATATAAGAAAATGCCTGGCACCCTCAGTATAGGAGATCCCACCAAAGAGCAACATTCTTTCAAACAAAAATTATTTCAAACAACTTTTGTTTGAAATAATTTTTGTTTGAAATAATTTTGCTCTTTGTTGGGATCTCCTATACTGAGGGTGCCAGGAATTTTCTAAACAATTAAAATAGTTATTGTTTTCCATTTTTAAGAACCAGCACAATGTTTACTGTAGATTTTGGGCCACATTTCAAAGAACAGAACTATGCAGACAGGTTTGTGGGGTGTAGTAGAAGCACGTGATGCAGATCCACGGGGGTATGATGTAATCCAACTTCCCAAATCTGTGTGAAATTTTAGGCACAATGCACAGTACTAAACACAACACATGAGACTGGAGTCACGAAAAAATGATTAGACCTTAAAATTATATAAATTAATTGTTATTACATTGGTTTAAAAAAAAAATTAAGTTGACTTTTCTTTTATGACCGTTATTCTCATTGGTTCATATAACTCAGTGTTTGTCTTTGATAATATGTCCGCTTTAGTCAGTGAAATATGTTGTTTCTGTAACTTCTCTATATAGAGGTGAGTGGAATATGTTTGTTCGGTAATGTTTTAAAAGAGAAGTAAGTAGATTGTTCTCATACTTTCAATAACATGATTCACAATAGGTATATTCTTCAAATCTTACACTTGTTTTATCAGACTAGATTATACCAACTGTGCGGCATCTGGATGTCCAGTTTCTTCTTTGGATGATTTGATTTGTAAGCTTTATTGATAATCGCCACAGCACATTAAACTGACATGGGTGCCTGGCGTGATGATTTTTGTGATTATATGATTTTATGTACAATAACACGGTTTTTAAAAAAAGGACAATAACTCAGATAGCATTTCTTATAAATTTATTACGTCATCCAGCACACATATAACACGCTATGCAGGGGTAAGAGAAATAACCCAAATACCCCGCCCTTAGAATCACCACCAAAATAAAGACCACCTAATGCCAACATAAAAAGGACAAATTCCTAAGCCTAGAGAGTGCACTTTCAAGACCTTCAAACCCTACACTTGTCAACATCAAGAATGAGCACCTAGTTGGTATACCCCAGTACAATTTCTTTCAGAATTTGTTTACACTTGGATAGAATGCTTCTACAAAGCCATTAAACATTTTCTAGGGTGGCCAAAAAGAATACTTCTTTTACTCTAGCAACAGAACACTCCTTATGCCTCTATTGAGTGCTATTGAGAAAAAGTAGGCCTTCACCAAAACCCAATTGAAGCCACAGGCATACCTTACCTCCAGATACTGGATGAAAGTAAGGTTACTGTTTGTATGACAGTACTTATAAGCCTTTTCTTAAACACGTCATTCAGCACAATCATCATCCTTTCACAATATGGGATTTAATAAAATACCGTAAGGGGGTAATCCTATGCAGACCATGTTCAAAACATTAAAAAAAAAAGTTGCTAAGATGGTGCGTGACACCTTTCCCAATCATTAGCAATAATAAGTTAAGCTTTGTGAAAAAACGCAAGTTGGGAATTATTAGCAAAATTCACAACATACGCATAAATTGTATGTTAATCAACTATGTTAGCATCAGGTGAGTTTGCTAACAGACAATTGGCTCAGTGACTGATGCTTAACATATCTGTGCAGCACAAATTTAATAGACATTTAGAAAGTAATAATTACATTTATTAAACTATGAATTTTGAAAACCCATAAACTCCTTTTTCAAATTACGATTTCTTACTAAATCCCACTAAATGTGTTTCCAGTGACACAAAACATACTCTCAATATTGTCACCTACTCTCATAAACATACCATAATAGAATGTTATACCATGTACCTAACAAAATCACTGAACCGCCAAGGGCACATTGTCCTAAATGATCCCCAGCATGACATTTAATTCATCCACACATTCATCCTCACTAGCACACAGTGGAAGTACATTGAGTTTTATTTTGAGAATATAAATAAGAGTATCATTATATATCCAAATTTTACTAACTGTCTTGAGCACTCTGAAATAGTGGGCTGAAGTTTTTGAGCTTAGCTAACACATACAGTATACACCTCATAGTGATGCTCACTTTGGAACTGCTGATTCAGCAGGCAGCTTCTTGTACATTTCACCTTCTTATACAGTGAGTACCAGTAATAACTAGAAACAACTGATGTGTGGTTGATGCTTTAATATATACAATTTCATGTATGAACCTTAATTCCTATTAAAAGGAGTCCTGTGTTGGTACAACTACATGGCTTAAAGTTATAAACATGTCACAGGGTGTAATTTTTACTGTGAATGGTATAAGGGCTTGAACAGTAAATTAACCTGTATGATGTTTCTAAAAATGTATAACTGTATGGCAGAGCACCATTTTATTTTTTATTTTTTTCATGAGACTGCTTGACACCAAATAAAATTAAATGTCTAAAATAACTTTAGTGCAAACCACAAAAGTGGGCATATCAGTGCAATATGGAGTTCAACGATATGAAGTGTTCTACTTAGTGCTGAAGGTCTCATGGACCTGTGTGGTTCTATTAAGCTCAAAAAGCAAACATTGAATTTGAATATATAAAATTTCGATTTACTCTTGTCCTGGGTTAAAGTAACAGATTTTTACGTACTGACATATCATCATTGATAATGAAGCATCTATACCACCTATAATTGACCTGCCTACAGGGCCAGGACCAGGCATTAAAATTATTAAACATTTTTTATTTATTATGTATGAGCAAACAGAAACAATTTTTCTTTCTGGTTTTTTTAAATATGTTTGGTGTTGCTGCCTCATTTTTTTTAGCAAGCCATTTGGTCAACACAATTCAAATGTACATTTTAAAAGCCTGAATTATAATTTTTCTTTTTTTTGCAAAGTTCGTCACTATTTTATGTATATTACTTCCTGTTTATGCTCCATTGCTAATAGAGTAAATCCAAATAATGTCAGGAAAGATATGGCTTGTGGTCTCTTACAGTGGACCTCCACCCAAATTATAACCCTTGTCTACTATGCAAATTCTAATACATTTAGGTACTGATTGATAAAAAGAAGCTCTATTCCTAAGAAAACAGCATATTGGGCTCCCTAAGTAAAATAAGCACTAGAGATTGTTGATCTAGGGAATATCCCATTGCCTTATGTAGTCAGGAAGGAATGTTTTCCTTTGTTGGAGCAAACTGAACCATGCTCTATTGGGGGTTTTTTTTGCCTTCCTCTGGATCAACTATGCATAACTGTGGATATAGCATTTAGTTTAAAGCTTTTTTCTTATCTTTATAGGTTGAATTTGATGGATATTTTTCAATCTGACTAACTATGGGCTCCCTGTGATACTGGACATATGACCAAAGTCATTGGTTATCTGCAAAATAAAAGCATGAAACTACAGGTAAAGTCATTGATTGACTGGTTCTTCCTGAACATCAGTCTCCTAATCTTGGCACATTACTTTCCCTGGAGGGAGCCAAAAACATAATTTCTGTCTCATGTATTTTTTTTATATTTAGTACCTTATTGAATCAGGATTGGCAAAAAACTGAGGGTTATAATTTAAGTATAGCTGTTAAAGTGGTTCTCCACTCACAATTTTTGTTTTAGTATTGCTATGCCACTGCACCGGTTTAAAAGAGAGCCTTTAGCTGAAATGGGTTGTCTAGGGGCCCAATGCCTGGCAGCAAGTTAGGAAGATTAAGCAGCAACTGATATTAAAGTAAGGGGCAAACTCGTGAGGATGACACTATTATGAATTGGAAGATTTCTCCTGCTTCACATCAATACCTAAACTATGAGTGGAGAAGGTGAAGAAATGAGAAAGAATAT
This sequence comes from Nanorana parkeri, assembly GCF_000935625.1. Taxonomy (NCBI): domain Eukaryota; kingdom Metazoa; phylum Chordata; class Amphibia; order Anura; family Dicroglossidae; genus Nanorana; species Nanorana parkeri. The sequence goes on from NW_017307017.1 coordinate 427,967, forward strand.
TTAATGAAACTATATGTAAATAACCAGAAATGTGAAACTGATTGTGAGAAAAAAGGAAAAGCAGAATTAAAAACTTAGAATTAAAAACTTAGAGGGAACATATGTTTAGTTAAAAATATGAAATATGGATATGAATGGGTAGATATGGGTAGATATGTATAGCACAACTGCAATGCACAAAAGAGATACCATTTTTTTTTATAGTTGCTGTCCTAAATCAAAGGCTTTTGTTTTCCTAGATTATCATGTGATATATAACATGCCCACATACGTTTTGTTAGCACTTATATGATAAAATGGTATACGATCATTCCATTTCAGTGTTTAAAAACTTGATGTCTCTATAGCAACAAAAGATGATACTTTAGTTGTGCTCATTATCAATGTATGATGTGCATATATGATATTGAGGTTAATGGCACAGATGCGAACATGCATTGTAGGTACTTCAGTGTTACACAGATATGGTAACCATTGTAAGACTATTACCAGCTTTTTTTATTTTAGATTCCATTACTGATGTGGCCACACTTACCAACAGGAGCCAAAATAGAACAAAATAAATACTTAATAAAATATCATTTACCACCTTCTAGTATGCCCTGTTGCTAGCAGCAATGTCCTATTATATTTTCTTTGGTCATAAAGTCTCACGACACAATATAATGCTCATGCAATCCATTCAATGCAACCAGTGTAGAATAACTTGGAGAAGCAAAAAACTAAACACAGATCCTCCTGTTATTGAACCAATCATGTTTATAACCATAAGTCTAACAAAACCATATCCACTTCTCCCTAGTCCTAGGTCCACTAACAAGGCATTCAACACCCAGTAGCTGTGCAGTGCTCTGTGGGAAACACTCACTCTGTATGAAAGCCTTAAAAACATTAAGATACGAGAGGGGCAGATTAAACCACACCCCCTCTTATTAGCACCAGATTATATTTACCCCATGGCATAAACCCAGCCCCCCAACCAGATATTATTACCGGTCCCTCCCGTTCAAGCTTAGGCAAAGCCGGAAAAAGAAGAGAGGAACATTCTGGTGGAAAGTAAATGGGAAGTTACACATAGATGTATCTAGACATTTGATGTGTAATACTGGGTATGGTGCCTATATAAGTATAACATTTTGATGTATAGCAAACTAAAAAATAATATAAATAATAATGAATGGCTTTCGGTGGTGTTTACAGAGTAAAAAGGGGTCTATATATACAAGTTTGAACAATAATCTGTTCCTAGAAAGAAATGTGTAAATGTTTATTTGATCATATTAATTTTGGCACATAATTATTTTCATGCGTTTAATGTCATATATTCATGTTAGATAAGTGATATTTATCAGAAAATGTCAATATTTCTTTGAACACAATATGTGTTACTTTGTTCACTTTTGAAGATTGTACTTTGTATTTTAAGGGTATTTTCAGATGTGTTTGTAATTTGCGTGAGTTTTTGTTGTCTTCGGTATTTATTTCGAGCATTTTCCTCAACGGTTCTAAGGTAAAATTAGGATTAAGTTTGGTGGTATTGTCATACTTGTAGAAACATTAGAATTTCTTTTTCAGAGACATAATTTCACAGTTTTGTTTAGGTTGGTCTTCATTCAACTGGTAATACATTTTTTCTAAGTTTCTAGTCATTAAATCGCTTCTGTTTTTATAGTATTTTTATGGCTTCCTGCATGCTTCCAGGTGTATCTGACCAATATATTGTGAGGCCAGGCTGTATGTGGTGCACAGGAGAGCAGGAAATAATTGTTTCATCATCAGAGACAGAGTGAATGCCTTTCCAATTCCAAAAGAAGCTAGCAAATTATGTGTGGATGTTTCTGCATTTTCATGTTAGGTTTCCATATGAATTTTACATAGATTAGGCATTTTGTATTATATTGCTAATTCAGTGTACATATGCAGATGACACTTGTCATACACAATTTTTATGGAAACCTGTAAACAGTATATTAGAGACAGTAAGGGAAGCATGGTAAGGGAATTTAGTGTCCTGTCTCTCCTTGCAGAAGCATGTGGCCTTAAAAACCTGGCTCCATGACATCCCTCTGCCAAACAGGTAACTGGATACACCACCCTGTCCATGAGGCTCCACAGAGGTGTAGGGATCAGGATGTTGAGATCCAGTCAGAGAAGCAGCAGCCATCGCTCCATCTTGGGTACTGTAAATTAGTCTGCTTAGTGGGCAGCTGCTAGAGTAGCACAGTCAGAGGGTCTTGTCTAAGCTCCACAATGGCGATAAGGCACTGCAGGAAATGGGATAACTTCAGATTGCTTCTCCCCACTAGGGACCTGAAGCGATTATCATGGCAATAAGGCACACTGGATCCAGGTTGGTCACCCTTGGGTCATCCATCCTCAAGTGCGCAGGGGCACAGTACTTGAGAGGACCCAGCCGGCTCAATGATCCCCAACTTTCCAGTCAATGGTCCCATAAACGACAATATACATGGGGCTGCAGGAGAAGGCTGACCTTGCACGCAGTGACATTTACTAAAATCCACTGCAGGCCCCGCTTGTTCTGGGACAACACTGAACTGGAAGGGAGAATATTGGTGATATTTGTTAGGGAAAATGTACAACATTTCAGAGGGTTGGGATGAGGTCTATTCTTTCTCCGGCTAAACCATAAAAAGCAATGTGAGGAAATAATTGCTATTTCTGAACACCTGAATAGACAAAATTCTGGAGTAAGTCAACATATTTCCAAATTAAATGAAAACCACATATCCAAATGTGATTCCAATTTTAAGTAAAATGTCCAACCAATGAAATCATTAACCAAATATAACCAGAAGAAAAACTCACCTCAAATGCCAGAATAAGCAGTAACCCCTATGGAATATTACAGGAAAGAAAAGATGGAACTTAGCAAGAACACAATAAGAAATATCCCAGAACAGTCATACATAAATGTCACAACTTAAGGACAATCTTCCACCATGTTATATGGATGGCCCAGTCTTAATGAATACCCATGTGCAAATAAATATGACATTGGAACAAATGAGAAGCCCCTAAAAACCAACCAAATCATCCCTTGTAAGATGTGACCCAAATAAAGAAATGCATGTTTCATTCAAAAGAATGCTGGTGGCATGGTGAGGGGTTTATTGTAAAAACACTCATAACCTCCAATAAAAATAAAATAAAAAATAATCAAATAAAAGTTGAAACCCCAAATGAGGTATTACGGGATCCGCATATACCTCTATATACCCCCATATCTGCTGTAAAAAAAAAGTCCAGTGACAGGACTTGAGTTAGATCTTCTTATGGGAGGTGTGCAGCTCAACCCCGTTCCCCTGCAGACTGATCTCTGTCTGACTGCGATCCCTTTATTCATGTATATAAAAAAAAAGGTGGCATTAACACACAGTGGCCTGGCCTTGGGACCCTGTGACTGATCCCACCTCCATTCTATGGCACAGAGAAAGAGGGAGGGAGGGATCAATTACTGGGCCCCACTGCACCGCACAAGGAGAGGATTTTGTGTGTTTGTATGTGCAGAGCTTACTGAATATGACAGTGTGTATATTATCATTGGACATCTGATTTATCAGATAGAATACAGTGTTTTCCATCTGTCATGGTGTGAGTCAACGTCTGTGTATCGGTATGTGTTAAAGTGATTGTATCTGCATGTGACAGGCTAAATGTGATCATACTAGCACAAGTTATAGTTACAGTATGTGTGTGTGAACAGCACTGCGTTCCACTTTTAGTGGGTTCAGCGCAATAAGAACCTTTCTCACTATGTGCAAGACACTGTGTTTGCTCTAGGTGTCCAGGTCTATGTGTGTCTTCAGATGGGTATTTTAAGTATTCTGAGAAGTGACTGTCCTTGTGTGTATGTAAAGAGATTCCTCCCCCCGCAGCGGTGCGGAGTTGCCCTCCCGCTTGATGGGACCGCAGCTCCTGACCGGGTCAGCTGGTGCTGAGTTGACGGAGGGCACGCTCGATGTTCATGCGATGACCCACACGGGTTACTCCCAGCTCTACAAAATCATCCTTGGTAAGCGCAGGTAGATGTGAGCCCTCTATTTCATTGTCCTGGAACTTGAGCCGGTGTTCTGCAAGGTTTAAACTCTCTAGCCAGTCACCAACATCATACTTATTCCAAAGGGAAAGGGGCTTCTGCAGGAATGGACGAGAAGTGTGCATGGGATGCCCAGAAGACGGGGAAGGAGAACGACTCCGGGCGCTGACGCTTCTTACCACAAAGCGCACTTCCTTAGGCTCGTGAGGAACTGAGAGACTGGAGGACTTCAGGATGGTAGGAGGTGTAAGGGTGTAGGAACGTGCCCCACCCAAGGGCTCCACCCTCTCAGAGGAAGGTGATACAGGGCTAGGTGCCCGGCGAGTCAAGGGGTGTCTGGTCCCTGGACGCACGGTGTAGGAAGTTCCATAGCTGCGCTGGGAAATAGTGTGCAGCTCTCCAAGACTGCTGAACAAGCTGTGATAGGGAGAGAGAACATATAAGGAAAGGGAGCAGAGAGGACAAAGCAGGAAGTGGGAGAAAGAAAATTCAAAATAAAAAAAAATTAACAGGGTGTAGAGAAGACAAGAGGAGAATGAAGACCAGGACCATGTGCACAATGCAAAAAAATGTTAATGTAATGAAGAAACAACAATTTGAAAACAGACAGGAAGGGAGACAAAAGAAAAAGGAGGGGGGTGATTAGATAATACAAGTGCAAACAGAGGTAGGTTAGAAGAACAATATTTGGAAAAACAAAAGTAATTATATTGAATTGGGTAGAAATGGAAAACAGGTACATACCAGAAAAAGTTGTAGGAAAGATGACAGGGATAGGAAATATGAGAGTTATTTAAAAGAGAGGAGAAAAAGAGTGAGCAAGAAGAAGAAAGAAAGTAATATAAGTTAAAATGTTTCAAAATTTCTCAACACCACATCCTTTCAAGTATCTCTAAGACCCTGTCCTCAGGAAAAGTGAATGAAGATACTTGTGAATGAAATAGGCTATTGAAAAAAGTGGAAAGGTCAGTGTGACACAATAAGCTATTCAAGGTAAGTGTTAGAGAAGCTCATAGGAGCAGTTGCAGTTACTAAACGGCAGTACTGTATTAGAGATGTATGAAAGTATCCTTTGCGATTCAATAAAAAGTAATTAATGAAATGACTAGTTTTGTCAGAAATTGGCATGCCATTGTCATGGAGGCTACAGTGCATACAACACCAAATTTGCAAAAATGATACAAACTGGTGTTTGTAATAAAAAAAGGACTTAAAGTATGAAGTGTATACGTGGTATGTTTTACAATATTACGGGTAGACGTTAGTGTGAATTACAGCTAAGTGCATGTCTAAATCTCATCCATTCTGCATGCAAATACAAACAATTAGAAAAAATAAAATGCATAACAATAAAATAATCTGTATAAATGAAAGTTAATTACATATTTTTAATTTTCTTCTTGAAATCTAATTGCTAATTATTCTAGATTGTAAGCTCTCACGAGCATGGCCTCCTAACCCTCTTGTATTGAATTGCATTGTGAGCATGGCCCTCCTAACCCTCTTGTATTGAATTGAATTGTAACTGTACTGTCTCCCTTTATTTTGTAAAGTGCTGCGCAAACTGTTAGCGCTATATAAATCCTGTATAATAACAATAAATAATAATAATAATTTTAGATGAATTATGAGGTACCTTGCTGTTCTATATAGCTAAACATAATCGACAGGTAAAAAGATCAACCCTATTTTTAATTATGAGTGCATATCTACGTAATTTGTTAGACTCAAAGATAATCATCCATCAGCCACTAATGACAAAAAAAATGAAAATTATAAATTATGAGCAATGAGGGACAATATTGTTGGTCAAAGGGAGAGTAATGGCTGTTACAAATGATGAACCATGTGGCAGAATAAGAAATGAAATGTGATGAAAGTTCACCATGTCTCTCTTTATCCAAATTTATATTTAAAAATGGGCAACAAAAGAAGGAGATACCTTTTGATATTCCTACTACTACAATTTCATTCATATAGCTCTTTTTAAGCTTGTGAGGTATTGCAATAGATTTGTAGCCTTTGCCAAAACATTAGCATTTCAAATTTAAGGTAATCAGCTCCATTGTGAGCTACATTTATTTTAAAAAAATCTAATTTTTCAAGAACGTACGATGTTCCATTGCAAAACATTTTCTAATGTCCATCATCACTCCTAAGCAGTCCATAGACATGAAATGACAGTTGCCCAACAATAGACTGGAATGGGTGACAATTCCATATCTATTGTGGCAAGCAGAGCCCACTGGTTGACAGCTCTCATCAAGCAGGAGGGAAACCTGCCCAATCACTCTGTCTATCCCCCATTCTGCCGGCACTGCTGTTCTGCTCCCCCATACCCGCTACAAATTGCATAAACTTTCTTGGCTAGCAAACACTCCTAAGATTTGTTCCCTTGAAGGTGGTTGAATATGTCTGACTGCCCTCTGGTCTGCAAACAACCTCATGCTTACGTTATAACTGGTCCCTTGCCACAAAATGTAATCATTCATCCCTTATAACGCTTCACAAAAATATGTCATACAATGGACAAAGTATCCCTGCTGAAGCAACCTCCACTGGCAATGTCATCAGCTTTTATAGTTAGGTAAAAAATAAATATATTTAAAGGCTGAAGTCCAGGTACATACAACAAACATGAATTAGTGCAGTTATGTATCCATTAAAAATAATTAGACACATTTTTAAATGCAACTATTGTAAATTCCTAAATCTGTCTTGATATCAGCTATCTGTAATGTCCGACAGAGCAGACTGGGACAGGGAAGGTCAGCACTAAGAGTCAATTAGGCTCTTTTGCAGTGCACATTTGCAGGAAACGTGCTGACAGTAGGAGAGAACAGAGCAATTAACTATTTAGTGTATTTCTGTCCACTGTCCAGTCAGCAGAATGGGAATTGCTCTTTACTAAAGTAAGCTACTGACTCAGTGGGGGTTAAGGACTTGACTGTACTGTCTGGTAGCTGTGTATGGATTACAAAACCAACTGCACAAAATGTAAAAAAACCTTTAGCAGATAGAACATATGTATTCCAACTGTTTATTTAGCTGTCTGACTGGAGTTCAGCTTTAAATATGCAAAGGTAAACAAATGAATACAGCCTTTGTGTATACAAGTAACTTACAAAGGTAATTTAGTTTAATATGTTTGCTAAATGATGGCTTTCAGTCTAACATCTCAGCAACATAAAATAGGGCTCTGTTGGACCCATTGAGAGTGGGACTTTGTATACCTGTGTATAATTCAGGCTGTGCCAAAGACACCTTTGTTACATTCTTCTCTGATATTTTGTTTGCTATGAAGAATTACACTTACCACCGTTTAGTAACTCTGAGGCTATGGGAAAGAAGTGAAAAGGGAGGAGGGAGATGGCAGCAAATATAATTTTGTATACACAGGGCACACCGATATATCAAAACAAACATAGATTCCTTCAATGTAACTTACATCATGGTAAATATCTGGAGCAATTTGATTTTCTAGAAATGATCGTTTATACACAACCCTTACCACTTGTATGTACATGTCCATGCTTTCATACAGGTAAATGCTTGGACATGGCTTGTTTGATATATTTATGGAAGCTACAGTATTAGGTAATAAATAGTTATAAATATGAGGGGAATAAAAATGAGGGGCCAATTCTTAAGATCTTTTTAAATGCATAAATGGATAACACCTTCTACTTAATGTTTGCTGCCTTTGAGGATAAGGGTAAGGACAACAAAAAAAAAGACTTCCAGATATTACTCCACTGACCTCTGAGAAGGAAAAGTCACAAGACAGGTCAAGGAGGAAGACAGACATACAGACAGAGCCTGCCGCTGATTGGTGGCTGCATGCAAAGACTTACACAATGAGCCAAGACTCCGAACATCTGAGTGTCTGAGACGTATCAACATGCAATATGAGCAGAGAGAATAGAAAGAGACATAGAGAGAGAGAGAGAAAAAAAAAAAGAACGTTGGGGATAGGAAGGGAAATATATAGGGCAAGTCAGGGCCAAAGTTAAAGATGGGAGAGAAAAAAAAAAAAAAAAAAAAAGGAAGTATAGCAAGACAGAGATAGAGGACATGGAATGAGAAATGGGATGGAAGAGAGAGATGTTAACATTGCAAAACCCAAAACAACTAAAACAACGACAGTCTCCTCTCAGAATGGCCAGAGGAGTTATTAACCAAACTACTGTCAGGCAAGATGGTCATGACCAGTCATCACACACATAACAAAACAATCATACAGATAATTTATTTTAACTTCTCTTGCTTACTAACACTTAATAAATATTTGACCTTTAAATGTATAATCCATTCACACATTTATTTTATACAAAGTTAACATTTTTTGTAAATAAATGTATACTTTAAACTACAAAAACCAAACCTATTATTTTCCTAAAAAATGTACAATGGTGGAGGTTCATCTCTTAGACTTCCTTTTACTTCTTATATCACAATGCCCAAGCCACTAAAGCTGGCTATCAGATGACCCACACGTGATCCTGTTCACCCAACATGTCCATTTACTACTATGTGTATGAGTGATTCACAACAGTGTGTAAGTGAATGTACCACTTGGTTTTGGTTTAGCTATATTTATTATTTATTAACAGAAATGAAGATAAAATCTGAGAAAATCTACTAAAATCTTCCAACTGGTCAAACAATTTGCATGTTGGTCTTTCAGTGCACTCGTTTGTGCTTCATACATGTGATTTTGCATAACTGGCTGCATTGGACTAAAAATGGACTGTGGCATTGGGTTTTAGTACAATAATAATATTAATGATGGTTAAAATAAGGACCAATATACTTTAATTAGGTACTGTATAGGGGAGGTTGGTTATCAGTAGTTTAAGCTGGTCCTCTAGTGTTAATAGGTCAAGACTTAAAATTGCCATTATTAGGTGTACTAATAATTATAAGTAAAGTGCAGCTGTCACTTTATAGAAAGCATAATAATGCAAAGGAAAATGACAGAAAAGGACAGATTTTATAAATGACCACTGTATCTGTTTATAAGTCTGTATTATAATGGCACTTGTGTTCCGACAATGCAATAGCAAGAAGGTTGATTTATGGTGCACAGATCCCAAATCTCTGGGAGCCAACCCCTGGTTCATTAGTAGTGACACAAGAGAGAGGAGAAAAAATTGGGTTTTTCGTTGGCTATACTTTTGTAGACCACCTCCTGCTCCTAAAGAATTGCCCTTTGGCACGAAACGCGTTGAGCCTCACCAGCATCGCTTGACTCCTACTGTCAATGCTACCCTACTACCCACCTTGTTTGTTCCACTAGAGGGTTCATCCTTTCGTTTTATGTATTATTGAAGATGTATTGGCTATAATACTGCATCTGTTATCTACATATCAACGTTTATGCATATTTGAACCTCATCTGTGGGACCCCAAGGGGGTTATTAGGAGGTTCCCTCCAAAGGGCGAGCTCTCTTTATATTTTAATCACTTGTCCAATGTCCTTTTTTAATAAGATGTTTTGACAAATACATTTTTCATTTTTATATCCACTTATGTTGTGAAGTCTATTGGATTTGTCACTCTGCCAGCCAACGAAAAACCCCATTTTTTTTCTCCTCTCTCTTGTGTCAATGCAATAGCAAGAGTGAGAAAGCTACAACGCAAGAACAAATAGTACATAACTAAGTTGTGTTTAATAAATGACATTGCAAACTCTTTGCCTCTGTTAAGCACTGTAAAAAGGGGGCATGCAGCTCACACATCTATCCCTAGGCTGTATAAAATGTAACTTTTAATGGTGAATGTTCTCCAAAAGGAAAATTCACTTAGCAGCCCTCATTCCAAATTACAATATCCTCTCACTAATATCTTGTCCCAGAAAAGATGGAGGAAGGACACCAGTTAACTTTATGGGTGAGCTCTACTGGTGCATTCTCTTAAATATGCAGCACTTGATTATCTTTACCTGAATTCCCCACAAAGTGCAAATAAAGGGAATACATGAGGAGAGATATACAGTAGGTGACTGGCGTCCCTCATCCATCCATCCTTTGTATAACAAGATATTAGTGCTAAGATATTGTGAATAGGTATAAAAACTGCTAAGTGTCCTTTTTAGAGAAAATTTGACTACTAAAAGTTGCGTTTTAGACCAAAGATAGACAAGTGGGTCACACGTCCCATTTATGCAGAATAACTGGATATTTTCCCAGTGGACTAAACTTACTTTACCTCACATTAGTGGTCCCTGTTATGATAGCCTCAATCTACACAAAACTGATTATTCAAAATTTTGGTACAAGATCATAAAATACATTCCCCTTCACCTTATTTTATCGCTTGGGAACTGATCTAGTAATGCACACATACTAGGGAAGACCTGGGGCCTCGAGAATAAAAAACCCATCACCATAAAAAAGATATAACTCTTTGGCCCCTGCCAATAACTGAGTTCACCTGTCAACTAGTTGCGGACATAGGGCGTACACCCTAAAATAAACTTTATTGATGTACGCCCTGATCTTTTTTCCTTTCAGCCACTAGTATCAGCAGGACCCAACTTTCATTTCGGCAGTCAAGTCTCATTATGTATTATGTAGAATGAAGAATTAAAAAAGTGTTCATAAAGTGCCACTGGTAAATACATTGTAACAACATTACTGTTACATTGTTTTTTCACTAGTTGATCAGCATATGACATCAGTTAACGCAATCTTTCAGGGCCGATGGACCATAAAGAGTGCGTTCCAGAGCATTCGGCCTCTGGAACGCACTGGAATGCAACCTGGCCCGCTCACTTTGTTTTGGGCGGAAGAAGCCGTGGCGGTGCACTAAAGTCAATGGCACCGCAGCCATGCCCCCCCCCTGCCCGCAGTGCGATTGCCGGCACCTGATCGCGTGCACATTAGTACCTGCGTTGCGTTCCGGTCCGGTACGATCTGCAAAAATAGTGCATGCAGCATTGGGGAAATCTGTCATAGTGATGGATGTCACTATGACAATCTCACATAGGTACTAACACTTCCTTACTTCCTTACTTCACTATCAAAAACTAGGGAAATTTTATAATCAGGGATAATCAAGAGAAAGTTTTTATGGAAACAAGTTTATAGGTGACCTGTCACAATTCTAATGTGACAGCTATATAATTAATGAGTACACTGTTCTTCGTTAACTAAAAATCACATGCCAATATTTAAGAAAAATACCTGTCTGCTGGAAGCTGCCATTATCTGACTTATAAGCTGTATATTAGTGGAAAAGTCATCACCTGACTCACACTGATGCTGAATAGGTGCTATACTGTCCTAGAATTGGAGGCTGCAGGTTGTTAGTCAGATAATAGAGCCACCATCAGAAAGCTATTTCTTTTGTCGACAGATTCCCGTTTAACAGTCATTGAACACAGTTCAAGATCCCAAATGTTGGTTCCTGCAAATGAGAGCCATCCATTTATAACAATGTAACAAACACCATGAGCTGTCACAAGTTGCATCAATTTAATAACGTCACTGTCACAAAATAATAACATTTTGAACATTTTGTTACTTGTACTAATCCCTCATCAATGGTTTCAGTCATGCATTTGTTCTTTTTCTAAGCCAACAAAAAGGATTAGTATTAGCATGTCCACACTGATGATCTGCCAGCGTTTATCTGCAAGCACTGGCTTAGGTCTATGCTGTGCACTCTGTGAGGTCTAAGGAAATGAGAGTGAAGCATGATGCCCAATCTATTTTTGTCCCTCTCCTCATTTCTATATTTTCCAGGTCAAAAAAGTATAAATATTAAAGTGACAGGAGTTAAATCTTAAAAATGCATTCATATACCTTAACTATAAATAAAAATGTATCTTATTTGTGTATCACTCGGCTGTAGATCCTCAAATCATCTCTGAATTCGTGCTGACACTGTCCTTCCTTCTGGAGGTGTCAGAACTATTAAGCGCTCAGAGAAGGAAACAGTAAGGCCTAGACTTATCACCTATACGTAATGTAACATGTGCATACTGGAAGCCATTTTGTTTTTTTTATTCTGTAGAATAAAGGTGAATTTAATTTAATGGTTTATCATGGTTTCATGGCTTTAATCAGAGCAAAACTTCTGACAGAGGGTGGCTACTTTTGTTTCCCATGGTCCCTGTGTGTGTTGTAAAGTAGCCACTGCTCCAAGCTCGCTCCCTTGATGGACTGCAATGTCATGTTTAGTTTACTAATTTGTATTGAGATTGTAGTCCATCATGGGTGTGAGCTTGGAGCGGTGGTTATTTTACAACACACACAGGAACCATGGGGAACAAAAGTAGTCACCTCCCAGAAGGAAGGACAGTGTCAGCACCAATTCAGAGATGATTTGAGGATCCACAGCAGAGTGATACACAAATAAGATACATTTATGTTAATAGTTAAGGTATCTGAATGCATTTTTAAGATTTAAGATTGAAATAAGAGTTTAGTGTCACTTGAATGCTTTTATTGGAAGTACAGGTTTCATTCCTAATACACAATATGGCACTTTCTGCTGGATTACTATGAAAACTTGGTGCATTGATTCTGTTTAAATACTTGAACTGCATATATAAGACAGCATTGTGTCCAGCCAAATCTGTCTCTGGTTTGGCTTCTATAATGCATTACAACTTTAAAATGAGTATTGAAAACAATGATTTATCCTACTAAATGTTACAGTTATGGGATTTCACTGTTTGAGCGTTTTACAGCGCGTCGATCAGCGCTGTAAAAGTCCCAGGGGTGAACCAGGCCTAAGGGGGTTAAATGAGCTGCAGATTTTGTAAAGATTTGGGGATCACTAAGGAGCATATTAATAGCCGTTCAGTTACCAAACATTTGCTGCAAGTGAATCTTCCTAGTGCATGTTTTTATATAAGTGATTAATTCCCCACTATTGAATGTTTTGTGGAAGTCACCTTCATTGTTTTATTGATATGCTCCTAATTGTAGAGCTATAAAAGCTAGTAGATAATAAAGATGATATAGCATATGGGAATATTTCCTAAAATCCAGACTGCACATTTAGCCACTGCCCAAAAACATTTCCAACTTTAAAATTCCTAAAATAACAACACATTTCCTGACAACAACATTTGAAATTACAATTCCCTATTATCATCTTTAAAAAATTCCAGGCAGAATAAAACTTAACCCTTGTAGTGGGGCTACCCCCACACTGAAAAAGGTTTAGGTGCTCGTTGTGATCTAGGGTCTAAAATAAAAAAAGATATAGTCCTTGGTCTAGCCTGGCTGCTAGACCGTTTCCTTCAGCCTCCCTCCCTCTCTGCTCTGGCGAAGGAATGTCCCTCGACACCCTCACCTCCAATACACTGTACTGGAGGTGATGACTCCAGGATCCCTAGACCGCCGGAGTGTTATTTTACACCCTAGACAAAAATAAGCACATAATCCTTGCAGTTTGGGGGTAGCCCCACTGCAAGCATGACGTTTTCTTCTGGCTGGAGTTCTTTTTTAGGGAGAGTTGGTTTATGCCTGAGCTTTCGCAGTACTTCACTGCAACTACTATTGCAAAGTAAGCATTTAATACAAATAATCTGACCCACGTTTTTAGGTGAGATGGCAATCTTACCCAATCAAATTAATTTATTATATTTCTCTGTACTCTTACAGGTCAGACAACACTGTTGGTATAAGACCAGTCCATTCATCTGGACTCATGCAGGTCCAGAAAAATACATTAGGTGTACTATAAACTTTGTGATATACTTCATCCAAGATTACCATTTCCCTCCTGCTGAGGGTATAAAAGGAAAGATACAGTAAAGTGAGAATACAAAAATGCCAATGATAGGGGACGGAAACATATGTGAGACTAAAAAGGTTACCGGCAGGGGTCTACAGTTTCTGTTTTTCTAAATAAGATTTGGATATGGTGCTGCATGTTAGATGTGATGCAAAATACAGCTGTATGTTAAACTTCTCTTTGAAACCAATATGGTATGCTAATTAGCTTTATGTATTAAATGTGTGCATCTGGTAGATAGCATGACTCATCTTTATCAACTGCGTAATTTACACAGATTCCTTTTATAAACTGATGTAAGATACAGAAATGAGACTCCGCATGTTATGCTATGCATTGAGTGTAGCATATCATGCAGTGCATTTTAGCTTTTGCAGCTGGTCCCCAAACTTTGAAATCCCTAATAATCAGTTCACAGTCGAACTGCAATACTTAATATATGCAATATATTTAGTAATCCCCCCTCATGTATAGATTTTTATCAAATCATATTTTAAATCAGCTGTACTAGGATAGTACTAGGATTTTTCACTTGGGGGGTGTGTTGATGGCATTGAAGTGTCTAACTGAACCGGTTGGCCCTCATTAGCAAAGGACAATCTCTTTGTAAAGAAAAATGCCATCATCATCATCTCTACATAGGTCTTATAATGTAGGTACTCATACTCTACCCAAGTAGGAAAGGACTTTTCTGATAACACTGGCAGGTCTATTCACAAAAGGATGAAGAGTTTGGAGAAGGCAGGAGAAGTGAACAATCTAGGACAAAACAGCTGATTTGGAAAAATTCTCCAATTCAGTTCACTTCACAGTTCAGCTATGTTGTCCTAGATTGTTCACTTCTCCTGCCTTCTCCAAACTCTTCACCCTTTTGTGAATAACCCTGAGAGTCTTACAATGAGGACAGTGTCTGGTTTCTTGTGTAAAAAATACAGATTTCCCTCCATGCTGAACAGCTGCCTGTAGTGATGCATTTTAAAGTTAAAATGTCTTGTGACGCAAAAGCACTTACATTCTACATTAAATGTACATTATTGTCCACTCTAAAAGGTGTGCCTCCTGACTGTGCACCAATGGTACATTCAGTTATCATTCATAAAGGGCACATGAGCTTTCTTACCTCAATATGTTACAATTCTATTTATTTTGCTTGTGTATGAAAGGGATTCTTAAATCTAGTTTGCAATGTGGTATAAACTAACACCTCAAAGCAGCCACTAAATAAAGATTAACTTAGAACTAAGACGAGCCATATCTCTTATCTCTTCTTCCTATCCTATGTGTATGCTAAAACCACTGAAGGGCTTCCCAAATTGTGAGACAAAACAAGATAAATTGTCTAATTTTGCAGAACTGTCTACTCGCTCCTAGAATGAGCAGATGGGAAATTAGGTTTTCTTTTCTCTTTGGTTGTGGTAGAAGGGGATTTAGACTGGGGTTACAAGTAATAAGACCTTGCTTAGACATCAAAAGCAACGGTAGCATTGGGCGTGATTAATGCCCATAATCCGTTTGTTTGAAAGTGGCCTGAACATGGTGAGAAACACTGCTGACAATACTTTTCTGGAGACTGTATAGCAAATTATATCATGTTTACATCTAAAAACTCTGAGCTCTATGCTAAGCAAAGCAGACATCTCCATATTTTGTTCTGCTGCACTTTCTGACACAGACATCTGACCATCCATATCTAATGGCTATGGGTAACCATATATTTGACCTGACATTACATGGATATAACGATGTGACATGGTATTTGCTGTGTGTGCATCACACCTGACAAACTGAGACAAGTATTTATGAAAGCCTGCTGCTTAAATCAAGACAACTGATAAAGAGTATCACTTAAAGGACATTTGTCTTTTCTATCAACAGCCTTTTCATTTACCATTAAAATATATTTTACATATGTGGTTGCATGTCATTAGAGGCTTCCTGTTACACATTCATACTTGTGACACTTTTAGACTAGTATTGTGACACATATCACGGGCTACAAATATTTCTTGACACTGGCTGCAAACCACACTACAGTTCTTAATTAGACCCAAAGTACAAACCTTAAACTTTCTGTAAGTCTTAATCAGGCTATTGCTCTTTGCTAGAGGCTTCAAGTATAATGGAGAATTATAAATGTTTCTTCTGAGTAAAGCTGCCTCAAAGTAGCATTAAAGGCTTGGTCTTTATTACCTTAATGCATTCTTTGCATTGTATTACCCTGCCCCTCCAAACTTATCTCCGGGCCGTTTGTCTCCTCCGACGGGACCAGGAAGATACTCGGCATTCCCTGAACTTCCTGGTCCTGGGGTAGGGTACTGAGGGCAGAAGAGCCATCGGCTCATTCTGCCGCCAGTTCAATTGTGACTGTGAGAGAGGGGTGTGTGGCTTACCGCTCGCTGTGTGTGTCTATGGACACACACAGCTATTTGCAGCCACAGCCGGCTAGCTGGTGGAGACACCCGCACAGGGTGAGGCGGGCTAGCGGTTCAGGGATAACGAGGAAATGGAAAAGTAGGGATGCACGATACCAATACTAGTATGCTCCCGATGCCTATGCTGATAACGGAACTTCCAGTATCAGAAAGCCAGTCGGCAAATCATTACACCTTGTCACCAGGGAGCATGGAGCTGGCTACCCAGCCAATCCGGAAGCCAGGGGGCTGGTAATGACTCGCCACCTGGCTTCTTGAATGGCCAGCTTCCCAACAAATCAAGAAGCCAGGCGGCAAATCATTACACGGCGCCCGGCTTTGTGGTTGGCTGGGAAGCCAGCTCCAAGCTCCGTCATCACCTGGAGGTGAGGGAGCATGGAGCCGGGCTCCCGGCAAATCAGGAAGCCGGGTGGTGGGGGCTATGACTTGCCGCTCGGCTCCTAGTAGGCCAGCTTCCCAACAAATCAGGAAGCTGGGTGGTGAATCATTACACACTGCCCGGCTTCCTGCTTGGCCTGGGAAGCCGGCTCCATTCTCCCTCGCCTCCAGGAGAGGCTCTCTCGCCAACCAGCTTCCTGATCTGGCCAACCAGGAAGCTGGGCGGCGAGTCATTACCCGCCCCCTCCAGCTTCCTGACTGACCAGAAAGCCGTCAGGGTGGTGACGAGGGAGCATGAAGCCGGCTTCCCAGCCAATCAGGAAGCCGTGCGCTGTGTAATGACTCGCCCACCGGCTTCCTGATTGGTTGGGAAGCTGGCCAACCAGGAAGCCAGGTGGCAAGTCATTACTCGCCCCCCGACTTCCTGACTGGCCAGAAAGCCGTCTCCATCTTTCCTCGTCACCTGGTAGACGAGGGAGCATGGGGACGGCTTCCCAGCTAATCGTGAAGCCGGGCGGCGTGTCATTACAAGCCGCTTAGCTTCCCAGGTAATCAGGAAGCCAGGCGGTAAGTCATTACACGGCGCCTGGCTTCCTTATTGAGACATCTTGTATCGGGTTCGGTATTGGCGAGTACCGGAAAAAAAAAACTAGTATCGGTGCATCCCTATCAAAAAGTATAAAAGGAAAAAAAATGGAAATTAATATAATTAAATATAAAAAGAAAAAAAATAAGGTTTCATATCACTTTAAGGTATATAATCCTTGCATTTGGCTTTCATAAGAAGAAGAAGCTTTTCTTCTTGATGCAATTTGTGAGGCGGTGTCTGCAGTTGCCACATACATCTTACATTGTTGCTCAACAGAGATGAAGATGGCTGAATGACTGTCACATTTCATGTTTTTGAATGTTTTTTTTTTCTTCTTTAATTATACAATATATAGCAGGCTGTTAATTTTGCTTCAAAGTAACTTGTACTGAGAGAAAAACATGGGCTGCAATTTCTGATCTTCTTCTGAAACTGCTAATGACTTGACTGTCTCTGGCCTCAATACTTTCTGACTCATTGATTAGGAACAAGCAACAGAAAACCAAATTAGAACGCCTATTCTGTATACTTGTTCCGGGTCAGTGACTCTAAAAGGGTTGACCTTTGGATCAGCACAACAGCCAGACAACTGGTATTTTCAAAGGAAGAGGTTAGCAAAATGTCTTCAGTACATGCTTGCTTAAATGCTTCTTTGTTTAATGGCTATATAATATGTTTTGCAGAGGAAGAGTACTTCCTACGTTTTGTGTTTGCCTTTATTTTAAATATGGTCCGATTGGTCATTATGGAAGATATGCTGGCTGGAAACAGTGGCTAAAGCAACCAGGATTTCTAAATACCTGTGCTGCATGTAAATACATAGATGGGAACTATACTATTGATAATAATAGTACACAACATTCAGCACGTTAGGTGCACTTCATAATGTGGTTTTTAAGGCGGCAGGAATGTTGCTTTTAGTGGGTTTATAAGACAGAAGTATGTTCTACAAAAAATCTGAATGCCTACTCTGCTCCAACAGTTTCAAAGCTGTTTTTGTAAATTCTGAAAATAGCAGATTAGCGGTTTTAAGAGAGAATACAGCAGTTGGTAAACACTGGGGAGCAAGTAAAGGGGCATTTCACATTCCTGTTAAAAGTACTCAGACGCGTGGCAAAACTTTGCCTGCGTTCCGATCCACTGCAAACGCAAAAAGAACTGCTTGCCCTATTTTTTTGCGTTTGCAGTGGAACGGAACGCAGGCAAAGTTTTGCCCCGTGTCCGATCGCACTGCGGGCAGGGGGGCGTGGAAGTGGTGCCATTGAATTCAATGCACCGCCACGCCCCCTCCTGCCCCAGAACGCAGGGGGAAGTTTTGTGAGGGATTGCAGTGCGTTCAAGCAGCTACCGCTCTGGAACGCACCGCATTCGGTGTAAACAAGCCCTAAGCCTGGATCTTTGCCAAGAGTCAGTTTGGCATGCAGGCCGTGTCTTTTCTTATAGAAGATTGTGAATTGAGACATTTAGGATTTAGGATTGCAAGGGCTGTATGCTATAATAAGCATAATTATTTGTGACCGCATCATTTATTGTACAGCTGTTTTATTCAGCTCCTATGCTTATTTAATTAACATTAGGGCTGGATTTACCATAAGCCATAGCAGGCCTATAATCGTAGGCCAGGTTCACACCTGGACGCCAGCATTTGTGCGCGTTCCAATGTCAGTTTTTGCGCACGTTTGATAACGTTGTGCGTTTTTGTGAGCAGATTGGTGCTCATTGAAGTCAATGAGTAAACGCGCTTAAAACTTGTGCAAAAACACAGCGACAGGCGTTTTGCTTATTGCAACAAAACGCTCAGATGTGAACAGGGCCATAGAAATTAATGGGATTTTGGGGGGGGGGGGGGGGGACATATTTTTTAGCATTTTTAGGGCACAAAAAAGCACTACAAAATGCTCAGCGTGAACCAGGCCTTAGGCAGAAAAACGAAGAAGTAACTTTTGCCTCTATTGTTATTAACTGAACATTTTTTCCCATCATCAGTAAAAATACAATAATCTCATATAAGCCTATCTACACACTGTCACGATATTCTATTCCAGATTAGGACCAATAAATCAATTAAATGTTCTTGTAAAAGGGGTGATCCTAGCAGAGGGGTGTTACTTGCGGCACCAAAGATTGTGTGCCTGCAGGCGTCAGTGAAATACATCCAGCCCTGCTTATCTTGCTTTCCTATACTGAGCCATCATGTATTATTAACAGGGCTAATGGACCAAGAATAAAATCTTTACTAAAGATAATGATAAACTATAAGTAATATTATGAATAAAAGATTAGAACAAGTCAGATAATTAGAACAGGATCAAAAGTTGTTCAAATGTCTTTGAAAGATAAATTGCCAACTTCCTATCAGATAATAATCTGTGCAGCAGGATGTCACTGCACAGCTCTCAGTAACATTGTCGGAAGTATCCCGCGCCTCCCACACACAGAAATTAGCAAAGAAATTAGCAATGAGTCTGTTCCGCGTCACCTGACAAGCTTTCCAGACACTGGATGGAGTACAGCAGAGAATTAAACACATTCTGTTTCCTAATCATATGAAAAGATGCATTTTCATTTAATTGTAAAAACAGACAAGAGTAGACATATATATAGCCAAAATGTTTTGTTAGAGATATAAAACTGATTGCTAATTAAATCCTATCAATTGCACCTGAGTTCAATTAGCAAATCATTTTATATCTCTAACATTTTGGATGTATATATTTAAAAACCATATTGGTTTCTATTTTGAAGACTCAAAGCTTAGTAGATAGGATATTAGTCTTGAGGGGAGAAGCCGGGCTGCATAAATATCTTTGTTGCAAATAAAGTATATTAAATGTTGCAACAAACTGATTAGGTGAATAAAATATTTTAAATGCAATGGCTGCTTTTTTTTGTTCTACAATCCTTCACCATCTTTACTGTTTTGGTTTATGACCTTTAACAAGAAATACTCCATGAAACGTTAAACAGCAGAAACTGGTGAAGTATAACTTGTAAATTACCCTAACCTCAGTGGTAGCCTACTTGAAAATCATTGCTACAAAATCCCATTTCTCCCTGCAGTTCACCTGCTGCCCACTGGATTCAAATTCCAATTTAAATGTTTAAATTGAAGTATTTGTATCCAGATGAATTTGTAATGTTGGACCAGCAGTCCTGCATTGAACGTGAGGACAAAGATATCCACGTCTCCATTCCGGAGTGTCAGAGAGAAGAGGAGAGCACCAGCTACCGCACTTGATGAGCATTTAACCCTTGCAGTGTGTTTGTGGGTGCACTGGAATGGTATTTAAAAAAAAATTCTGGATTCAAACATTCTTTGATTAAAGTGTATGTCCAGTCAAAACCTTTTTTTTTTTTTAAGTTTTGGACAGAGTGGTAAGGATTAGAATGGTTTCTACTACTATCCGGAGCTCAATTAGAGAGACTTCTTCTTACTCATAAGTATATAGACAGCAATAAAAGGCTGATAGGGATTCTAGCCTTCCCCTACTCTACTAAAAAATAAAGATTTGTGAGTTGTATGCCTTTACCTATTTATTGATTATTTAGAAAATGTAATATGTCTCTTATCTATGATAATGGCGTTTAAGTGGAAAACAGCCTAAATTTACCTTTTCATGTTAGCTAATGATATTAGTAGAACATTGTACCTGTGAGAACAGTAAATTAACCTCTAGGTTCAGTAATATGTAGCAGATGACATGGGGATATTGTTCAAGTACTTTCTGTTAAACATAATTATGAGCCCTAAAATATTTTATTTTATAAGTTCCCATTTTCATTTTAAAGAATACATTTAGAAATTATAAAAACCACCCAGCCCCCTCCTTATTCCTCTAAACCAGCCTTTCTGAACCAGTGTGTCGTGGCCCCCTGGGGTGCCTTCTGGCTTCCTCAAAGGTGCCTCGAAATGTTGTGATGGTAGGACTCTGATATTAAGGGGAAACTGAGGACTCCTATATGAAGGGGTACTGAGGACTCTGATGTGAAGAGGGGACTGAGGACTCTGATGTGAAGGGGGACACCCCTTTTTTGTGAGGGGTCTCCCCTTAAAATCCATTACATTTTAGACTGTGGCACCTTGAAATTTTCAAACTTTTAAAGGGTGCTGTGAATGAAAAAAGGTTGAGTAATCTACAGTAAGCTAAATCCCTCCCCCCGGGTGCATACTTCACCCCCCACCCAGTGCATCCTTACCTCCTTCAACAGAGGGGGGG
>NW_017307017.1:450584-459711 GCF_000935625.1 Nanorana parkeri
CTGTTCCCTTTCCCCCTTAAAACGGGGGGGGGGGGGGGGGTTTCTAGTGTTGGTTGCATCTTGGTCTAGTTAAATCTCATAGACTTGAATGAGAGCTACGTGTAATATTGGAACAATGTCCCATTCAAGACTATTAAGTGTTAAGTAGCCAAGTACTAGATTTTTACTGGCTAGGGTGTAAACAACGAGGGAGGAAGGGGGAATGATGCTCAACCTTCTGTAGTTTATGTGGCTATGGAGGGGAGCTGAGGAGGTTTATATAATTTGTCCTTTCATATTTTGGTTTGTTTAGTCTGGGTTGCTACCATTCTTGCATCTGAAAACAATCTTCTCATCTTTTTGACATTCTCCAGTAAAAAATATATTCATTAAAAAAAAAATCCAATCGCTGATCTTATCTACAAAATTCAAATGATCACTTCATAGTTTGATGGATGGAATGAGGATTGCTTGACAACATTTTCCTATTAATAGCAATTTTTCCTCTAAGCACTTGGTTTCCTCTTGTGTGCTCACATCTTTTGCTCATCTTAAACAAGATATGAGCTGTTACTTAGAGTTGTTGAAATTGAAAGACCACTTGGGCATAACTGGCAATGACCCTTTTCAACTATAAATTAGAGTACAGCCTTAAATTATGCTAAAAGTGGAAATATTATTTAGTCAGGTTGGTTACCCTATATGTTTGCATACATTTACCAGCCAGAAAGCAAATGCTGGAATAATATGTTTAAGGACATAAAAGTAAATTATGTGAGCATAATTTGCTGAGCTTGATGCAAAGAATATTATCTTCAAAGTCAATAAATGTTTGAGGCAAAATATTCTAAAGGGTTCAGGTAAAGTTCAATGTAGATGGAATTGCCTTCATAGACCCAAGAAAAGCATGACCACAGCCTGATGAAGTCAGGAATGACATCCTGTCAGCATGTATAAATGTGGTGCTATGGCTTGTTTCACAGAATTCATATTTCATTTCAACTGTTAACACAAGCAAACCTTGAATCAGGCTTTACTATGCACATTAGAGCCCTGGGCTTGTGTCGATAGCATTATTTTGACACCAGTTTGAGACATTTCTAAAATCATTCATCATTTATTGACAGGTGCATTTACCTGCAGTTAACCTCCTTCTGACCTGCATTTGACTAGCTTCAATTAGGTTTTACATTTCCATGGGCTAGTAGGAGAATGCAAAACCTGTTTGAAGTGAACTGTTAGCATAGGCCCTTATAGAGAAATATTGTCTTTGAATATGAGAAGTATTTTTTTGATACTTCATAACAATTGTATTTCAACAATTTAAGGCAACCAAATGAAAGCCGATTTGAGATCAGATGCTATGACACATAAAATACATTTCCTAAAATCAAGCACCAATGTATTAGTGCTGCATTCACAGAAATAGTGAGTTGTGACTCACCAGTTGTGTACCTCCTTAACAAAAGCCAGACACAAACTGTCCATCTCACTGACTTCAGTATTAGGCAAATTCCAGATCTCACCAGTAATAATGACTTAGGAATACATAGGAGTCTGTTTATCAATGTTTTCACCCAAGATTCACACAACTTTTACCCAGGATTTACACATTTTCCAAACATAATCTTGGGTGAAAATGTGAACCTTCAGGGAAATTTGTGTGAATCTAGGGTGAAAACTTTCATAAACAAACCCTATATTGTTGGTTGAACTAGTATGTGTAATGAGCACTACAATAACATAAGGAACATTAAAGTGACATTAAACCCTCAGATTTTTTAACATAAACCAATACTGTAATGTGTGCCTTACTGTAACCCATGGTAGTTTCCCTTCTCTTTGCTGCTCTTCCTTTTAAATCCTCATGTCTTCTCATGCTGGGGGAGAACTTCCCTTTGCAGCTGAGTGCCTCTTCCTGTAGTGCTGGCTCAGGTTGTGAACCTGCACACAGACACCATGTATCCATTCCAGAGACAAGGTTCTGCCCAGCATGAGAAGAGATACAGATTTAAAAGGAAGAGCAGCAAAGAGAAGGGAAACAACCATGGATTACAGTAAGGCACACATTATAGTATTGTTTTATGTTAAAAAATCTGAGGGTTTAATGTCACTTTAAGCAGACAATCACAATGTAGTGGCAAAGCTGTGAATCCACTTAAGGCTGTAAGAAATCTGTATATCTATGAGAAAGTTATATGTAATAGTTATGAAGTTAGTGAGAAACAGGATTTAATTTCCAAAATTACATTATATCTTACTTAAAATAAAACAGTAATGTTTAATAAATTGAGTATATTTTAGTAGGGGCTCTTTATAGCACTCTTTATGATGTTGATGAGGAATACCATATAGAAGTGAATAGGATACGTGGCTTTACATTTCCCAAAGGCAGGATGTGAATGATGAAGGACACTGCTGTCAGGCACAATGTTTTAGTGTAATGGAAAGACTGACATATAACACTATTATAATTGTTTGGCAGTGTAGAATTTCTACTCTGTAGCCTATATTGTCTTCCCAGCATTGCTCAGTAGTAACTTTAATGCTTTCGTCCTTAATCTACAACATTGTATACCTAATATCTACATTTTTTTAACAATTAAGCCTAT
Organism: Nanorana parkeri; assembly: GCF_000935625.1. Taxonomy (NCBI): domain Eukaryota; kingdom Metazoa; phylum Chordata; class Amphibia; order Anura; family Dicroglossidae; genus Nanorana; species Nanorana parkeri. The sequence goes on from NW_017307017.1 coordinate 453,176, forward strand.
AATTAATTCCCGCCCCTCTAAATCTAATTTTTGCCCACTTCTTACCGAGCCGCCACCACTGGAGATTTCTTGCCGGGGTCCATTCCCGGAATTGATGGCTCCTCCCCCAGTGACCGCGTATCCTTGTTTAGCAGCTGGAGTCGGGAACTGATCTCTCCAATTACAGACGGCTTTTCTATTTCAACAGGTCCCCCATGGGAAAGGGGCCGACTCTCCACTGGATCTCCCCATAGCTTAGATCTTCTCTGAAAGAGGTAGCGCGGACGGCCCGCTGCAAGTTGCTGCTGGGCAATGAGCTCACTGTCTGAGGACTGCTTGAGCAGGGGGTCCCTGAAGGTCACGGTGCCCTTCATCAGTTGAGACTTGAGTTTGGGCTTTGGAGGCACTGGTGGCTTCTCGAGTATAAAAGTTTGACCGTCAGCGTACGAGGTGTAGGTGTCAGTGGGCTCCCCACTCTCTGAGGATAGAGTGGACATGCTGGACACAGTTGAGATGGTGCTCGTGGTCTCCAGATGGTGGTCACTCGAGCTCCTGGTATCCACTTCTTCCACACCTGAGTCAGTAGCTGACTCTGGATGGTGCAGTGGGGCATCAGAAGGCTTCCCTGAGGGTGGTACACTACTAGCTTGCTTGGCAGATGGCACAGTCAAAGTACCAGGCCGAGTCAATTGGCTGATGGGGGTGCCAGGTTTGGTGACAAGGACTCCATTGGAAAAAGCATCAGGAGGAGGCAACAGTCCAATTTTTGCTAGTTCTTCTCTAGTTTCCTCATCACTAGAGGACAGCATGGCTGGTGGCAAATTGGCCCCAAATGGTTCAACTTCCTCCTCTGAGCTTCCCTGCCCAAGTGTTTTATCCGAAGAAGAGCTTGAGGGGGCCTTTTCATCAGTATCTTGGGACTGTGTAGCTTCTTGCTGGTCAGTAGTAGCTGGTGGTTCCTGTTCTTTTTCTTCAGTTCCATTGCTGGTAGCATGCACCATTATAAGTCCTGCTGTCTTCTGCTGAGAGGTGTCAACTATACTTAAAATCATAGGCTTCCTCTCCCCTGCTCTGCTTTCTGGTCGTTCTGGGCTTTTCTCTGCACGAGACTGTACATCCCTTCTTAGGGGGGTACCCCACTGGCCCTTTATTGGTGCCCCTGAAGGGCTGTATATGGGTGATGCTGATCCTTCTAGTTCCATTCCCATCTCCCCCTCTTTGGTGTGGATTTCCAGAAAGAGTGGATGAGCTCTGTCTGAATCTGGACTCCTTACTGGAGTAGGTGTCCTTGGAGGAGGGGGAGATGGTGCCTGGGCAGAAAGCGCACGTTCCCTTGCGGCCAGCGCAAGTGCAAGAGGAGAGTTGGGATCGAGGGGTTTACCAGTTAAGGGGTGAATGAATGTAGAATGAGGACTGCTGTACATTAGTGACTTTAGTGAAGAACCTGGAGATGGTAGGAGGACATCACGACTCCCCAGTAACCGTTCATCAACAGAGCGTGAAGGTTGTAAAGAGGGGAGATCTTGGGAAGGTGGCGTTCCCTCCAATGCTCCGACCGAAAGGAAGACTGTGGATTTACGCTTCTCATCCAGCCGTCGCTCACGATCCTTCATTACTCCTGCAAGTGCTGTTGCAAAAGGACTACCAAGGGGATCGTGGTGTGCAGTTCCCAACTCCATCATGCTTTGTCGTGGGCTGCGACGTGATGGTGAGGGATCGCGGGAATAACCCCCAGCCATGGCTAATGCAGCTCGCTCCTGGGCATCTTCCACTTGGAGCTGTTTCACAAGTGGACTTTTTTTGCGCTGAGGCTTCATTGGTGCAAACAGACCCATATTAGCATAAGGATTATCCACAGGCCGGCTTCTACGTTTTAATTTTTCAGGAGGGGTAGGTGATGGGCCAGGCCGAGATATACTTGTAGGTTCCACGGGGAGGTGAGACGTGTCTTGAAGAATAATCATGGAACGAGCACGCTTTTGCCGATCAGGAATAGGAAGGGCACGATCCATACTTAAGAGCTCTGCAGATCCCATTCCATGCTGAAGGCCATGAAGCCTGGCTTCAAAACCTGGTTTAAAACTAGAATGCACGGTATCATACCCTCTACCTGGGGGTGGTGGTGGAGAAAAAGCGGGTGGTGGTCCTGTATCAAAGTAATATGGAGATGGAGGTGGGGGAGCAGTTTTTTGTGGAGGTGGTGGTATTATTGGACCTTCCCTTAAAGAATCCTGCATGGAGGTGCTGCGTGGAAAACGTCCATCAAGGAATGAGTCTGATAGTTTTTCATCTTCACCTAATAAACGACACATGGTTAAAACCATAGCTCAGTTGAAAAACAACTGTATACTTGTGTAAACTGATTAGCTTTGCAAATGCAACTCATGCAAGACAATGACATTTATTTAATAGGGCAAACAGAGCCATGTAAAAATGCAAAAGGCATAAAACATTCTTCTCCTAAATTGATAAATGCTGAAACTGGGTTGATTGTGGTTACAACAACCCCACCCCTGTTCTTTGAATAATGTTATTCATTAATAACAAACTAAAGAAGCACATACGAGTCTTTGCAGAATATCATTCTATAACCGTAAGAGCATATTTAGTTATTAACATGATTTCTAAATACATATAAAAGGTAAAATAGGCAACTGGAGGCACACTGTGCTATTCCTCAAGCAGGGCATTATTTACTAAGTCAGTGACTAGAACCATGGGTAATACTTTCATAGCAATATGGTTGAGGGTAATGATCAATTTACAAAGTAAAAGTCTTGACTGTATGTTATACTGATAGCATATTGTGAATGTCTCACACATTCTGTACTATAGTTATTAGTAGGTGTGTAATTTTGAGTTTTGTTACTTACCAACAGATTTGGTCCGAGACATGCCATGGTGAACGGAAATATGAGGCTTTTCCCTGTGGATATGTGATATTGCATGTGGAGAAATCCCCTGTCTTTCTAGCAAGGACTGTAAGAAAAACAGTTAGCTTAAAATATGTCAAGTGATTGGGCCAGTGCAAAAAGCTATATTTCAAATACTCACATATTTGACATCAGGGTGATTATAAAGTATATAGCAAAGCTAGTTCCAGGTTATTGTTAACATACTGCTAACAACGCAAAATCAAACATGAAGTTATGAAGAAAACCTCTGTTCACTAGCCCTCATTAATGCGTAGTGAATAAGGAATACATTATGATTTACTGGTAAAAGTAAATAAAAGTGGTGGTAGACTCTATTTCTTACATTTATTTCAGCTGGGGTGATGCGTCTGCTTGTGGGTCGCTGTTTGACTGTAGCAGCTCTGGAGTCAGCCTCAGCAATCTCTGGTCTTAAAGAGGGATCAGAAGCCACCAATATCTCATCAAGTCGCTCTGTAAGAATGAAACCAGTAAGAAAGGGTTGTAGAGCAAATAACTTTATTTCTTCAAAAACCTCCAAGCATATATCAGTACACTATTAAAATTCAGTACACTAGGAATGTTGTGCATTACAGTGTTTGCATGGGTAGCCGAGGCTTTATTTTTTTATACTATTTAGTTTATTGTGGTTGTTGTCGATATTAATAACACATGGCATGTGTGCATCTTAGTACTCTACTAGTAACCTTTAGCCTCACCATTTACAGTCTGGCCTAGACAGTTAAGCTGAGGCAAGCTAGAACTTATGATGCAACACAAATATACTATTTTTAACACAATGTGCAGTATAAAGGGAATAAAAGAAAATAATACAAAAATCTATAGGCTATACCTTCTTCCCTACTAGTGTAATACAACATTTGGCAAGCTTTTTATAACAAAAGTAAAGCTTTTTATAACAAAATGTAAGATACTGTAAACAGTCTGTAGACAGTAAAAAAATGAGAGCACTGAATGGAAAAATAGATTTAATAAGACAACCATATAAAAATAGAGGCAAAAATAAATGTAAGTGTGATGTCAAAAATGACATGAGAAAAAGGTTGTAGAAAACACAAAATTACATGCTTAAAATTTTCCCTGCATCATCAGTGATTACCACCTATTTAGTTGTTGTGTGGATGTATGTGGATTGTGTAAAATATATCTTATAAGATTGTTAGAAATGCTCCCAAAGTATATGGGTGTATGTATATATATTTATATATATACATATATTATATACACATCTTCATGCAATCACTGAATATTTTATATATGTCACCATACAATTCTACACCTTGTCACACCTGTTTATCCATCAGATTTCTTTCTATTCAGTGTGATCAAAGCATACATTCGGAAGCATACAGACAGCCAAATCTCTTCTGCACCGCAGGTCTTGCCCTCGGTGCTCTGTAATTCATCCATATGCTAACTAATCTGTTCTGTAGACGTGTTAAAAGTGATGTGCCCATACAAGTAATTGGCTTCTGTGTCAAATAATACATTCACATTCTGTATTTCCTAGTCACTTGTATCTATAATTTATTTATTAAACTGCTCAGTGACCTCAGCCATAGTTCATCCGCACTTGCTGCTGACTTACCCAATTCCTCCAGCTCAGCGGTCATAGACTTGGATCGCAGGGTGAGTGTGGTGCTGGGTGCTCTCTTTGGAGGTGGGGGAGCTGGAAGAAAAAGAGAGGTGACCTTACATGTCTTATCCAGCAGGCGGCGAGGATCCGGAAAGAGCCTGCGTTTTTCCACAACCATCTCATCATACTCCCGAGATGAGGGGTCGCACTGCGCCAGCAGCTTCCCAACCCTGCACCGTGACTTCATTCTTGAGGCCTATCACTAAGACACCTGGCACAGCCATATGAGGTATAGAATGCACTGTAGCTATTTAGGACATCTTCACTAGCATGTATCTATCCATAGCAACAGATCCCTGTAACGCAGATTCACTATGTCCCCTGCAGTAGCTGTGTTCTCAGCAGTGCTTACTGCTGGCTGCTTTCTCTCCTGCTCTCATTTGTTATCTTTTATCTCCCTCTCCATCACTGTCTAACTTCTATCTTTCTTAATCCATTCACTATGTCTCCCTCTTTATGGTCATCTTCTCTTGCTGTCTCTCCCTCCCTCTATTCTCGATGCTCTGGGATGCAGTTCTCTGTTCTTGCTACATTGCCATGGTAACCCTCGCTTCACGCTTCAGAGGGAGGGAGAGAGAGACATGCTATGCCACAAAGAGACAGTGAGAGTTAAGAGCTCACACTATGTGAGACAAAATGACTGAGCTATGTAGTGATACAGAATTCCTCAGTTGTATGGAGTCACACAAAAATATTTTTACAAAGGCAGTGAAAAAAATGCAACCCCTACAATTAAAATCATTTATAAACTAAAGCGCATTACCAGTTAAGGTGTGAACCAAGAAGCAAAAAGAATGCAATATAATTTTCAAATAATAACATACTAAGTATTAAGGGGAAGACATCTTGCTCTAAAACAAGACCATATCATGTCATCATCTATACTCATATTTTAAAAGACACTGAAAACTATACAGACTGAGGAGTTCTGATTGTATAGTGTTAGATATATGTATATGAAACATTAGAGCTCATTTATAAAGATTAGCATGTAGGAAAGTAGAGATTTTACCTATAGTCACCAAACGTTACGAAAAAAATGTCAGCGCATATTATAAAAGATTTTATTAGATACCATGGACAAAACCATGACTTTTCTTTGCCCATACTAACCAACCTGTTTTAAAGTCCAATCAAACATTCAAACCTAACCAATGTCTTACAGTTACTTATCTTTCTAAAGCAGCCACAGCCAAAATAGAAAATTATGTCCATTGCTGGCAGCTGCATTGTGGGACCCCCACCCCTACTTAGATGGACCTATCGCTCTACAATCAGCAAAGTTCATGCTCCCTGCTGATTGGAGAGATCTCGCTCTAGTGGAAGGGGGTATTGGATTACTGACGAGAGACCACTGCTTCCCCTCAAAGATCAAGGATCCCCTTTAGCAGCATGCTGACAGGGGACAGGCTTTTCTACCCAGACTGTGGCTGATCTTTAGGTAAAAAAACTGTAAGACTTTAAACATATTTTGTTTTGATACGCCTGGAGTGTAGCTGATTTAAACTAAAAGTTCAATGGGAGTTTAATTCTTCTAGTACCGGATTACAGTGACAGTATACATATGAGTGAATGATACAGTAAACATTTCCAATTTACTTTGTTTCTAATCTTGAAAATAAGCGATTCTACAGTATCAACCTCTATAAATCAGGACCAGCTTGCATGGGTAAATATTGCAGAAAGTGAAAAAAAAACTATTTGGGAAGGTGACAAAAAAGGACATTAGACAACATGGTCTTGTGATGGGGATAATGAGCTAAGTAACACCAATTCAGTTTCTCCACGTGAGTTAAAAAAAGTAAAACCAGGAATAGGACGGGAGAAAATGTTATGTCAATTGATCTCGCTTATCATTTTGGCGTTCTTTTTCACGGAGAGCCACAAAGATTCCGGGGATGCAAAACAAATTTTTCGGGGATATGGAATATACAACAATAGCCACGATAATTATATAATAGGATTTTAAACTGTTTGCATATATATAT
>NW_017307017.1:459721-480712 GCF_000935625.1 Nanorana parkeri
TATATATACTGAATATATTTATTTATAAAAACATATTTCACATACTTTATTTAATGGGGGGTTTTTTAATAGACAGACATTTTATAACAGGTTTTCGGAAAACTAAAAGGCACTGATCTTATTTTGGTGGAAAATTTAATAAAAATTAAATCTGCCTAAATGACTATTCATCCAATAACAATAGGCAGGGGTTATGCAGTAAACATTAAAAAAAAAATCTGGATGGATCATCTTATCTTTAAAGTTAAGGTGGCCATACACTTTACAACCATCGCAAGACCTTTGTCTTGCGATGGTTGTAAAGTAATTAAAAAAACGTACGATCTTGGACAGGCAGATCGTACTTGCGATCATCGCAAGCCCGCCCCCCTGAGGGGCGGGCTTCCGATGACTGCAATGCTGAATGGGCAGTGTGCGCGTGCGCACACCGGCCCGTTCGGCATTTGTCTGCCGAGCACCGTTCCATCCAGCCGAAAATCGTACGATTTTCGGCTGGTTTTCTAGCATGCTCCTGTACAGTAGAAACGGTCGCACGTCTCCATTCACACTGCATTTCCCGCGATTCTTGTACGAGAATCGTGCAGTGTATGGGCACCTTTAGGCTAAAATGTACCTGAATAAGCTGTCAAGATAATAAACTAGCATCATCAGTCAAGTGCACACACCTATATTTAGTTATTGTCAACTTGCTCCAAGCCCTAAACCCAGGGTTTTGGGCCACTAAATGGACATGCAGGCACCTCTATCTACCAGCATTTAACTCACTATTCCATTTCAGTAGCAAAAAGTTAAGTAAAGTTCATGAAAATAATAGACACAAAAAGAGGAATTTAAAAAGTCCAGGCGTATTTACAAATCTTAATAAGCAAGAAAGTAGAGATCAGTCACCAAATTTTAATTATTATTTCACTTACTTTACTGGCTTCCACAAATAACTAATTTTCTTTCATATTAAATGATCAATTAAAAAAAATATATGTCTAAATCATAGACTGAATTTATTCAATCATAGGAAGGGTCAAAAAACCTCTGTCAGATTATTTTTTGCTGTTTGTGTTCCATTTGGGAAGATTTTCCTTCACTTTCTGTGTCAGAGACACAACAGGAAGAAGAAGTAAATCTCTACAATGCATGAGGAATTCCCCTTGTACACCAGAACCAGTATCCCTTTTGGAAAATTTACTCTACCTCTTGTTCTGGTGATAACAATACAAATCTGGGATTTCACTTTATTTTCTGTGAAGCAGCAGAGTCACAGACAGCCATAAAAACCTCACCACACTATCTAAAACTAAAAAAGGTTTTGAACTATACACATACTTTTATCTTATCGTGCAGTTTCTTTACAGACTTGGGCTATAAGGGTGGGATGAGTGCATAGGAAAATTAGCTGAACACGATTAAATAGCAATCAATCCAGTGTTATGCCTGGTCATGCATCATTGAAGAATACAAGGCAGCCACTGATTGTAATAACATATTTGGAGTTTCTGTATATCCAAGAACAAGAAAGTAGAGATAGTTGTCATCTAGCCCTTGTCTTCCTGATGGATGCCAGAAAGGCATATAATACACTGAACGGAATACTGACAGTTTGGGGGCATTTGGGATTAGGGGGCAGTTTCTGCAATGTCCACAAATATGTATGCACCTATGCTTACATTTTTGATGATAATAAATGGTTATGCATTAGATGCCCATTCTCCCACACGACCTTTCTTTGTGTACTGGTGACTTTTTATTACTTCCTAGGACCAAGTGCGCCATGTGCAAGTTATTGCAAGTTATTGCCATTTGGCAATTGTCCTTCAAAATCGACCAGTATGCTGGTCGATTATCGTGAGAATCACAAAGTTACCCCAATCAAGGACACAAGGTAGTGAAAGTGAATACAACAACAGGCTAATTTGTACGCTGCCACCACCCACAAATTAAAGGCTTGTGAGGAACCTTGCTCCTGACATCTCTAATCAGCACACTCTGCTGTCAAGCAGACTGGCATAAAGGCTTCACAGGCTACACACACACACACACACACACACACGCACACACACACACACACACACACACACACTGCTCTTATTAGCCACTACAGGTTAGCTAATCCAGGCAATATTACTTTGAAAGTTCGTACCAACATATTCTCACAGTCTCCTCCTGAAAGTGACTGGCCACTTCCTATTATCTAAGTAACTCTTCAAAACCTCATAACTTTTTCCATTTATGCGTTATGGATCCAAAAACGAGAGTAATGATTTCAGCTGTGGTTCTGCTATGCGTGGAGCCCAAAGTCTGACACTCTACACCTATCAGAACCAGCAATAACATAAAAACAACAAAATATTAATAACTTCCCAATATTTCATCATGAAACTAGAATGTGTGAAGTCAAACAGCATGTGCCTTTGCACCACCATCCTTAAAACCTGTGTGCGCTGCACAGGAAGTTATAAATGACCTTTTTTATGTTTTTTGAAGCCTGCATTACATATATCTGTCCTAGGTGCTAATTGAGACTTTACACCTGGTCTGTAAAAATTTTGGATGCGGGGACATCGGCTGGTGTTCAGTAAGGAGCACACAGGATCTAATGACCCCTCGCGGTGGAAGCACACAAATTGAACATTTGGTCTTCCTTACACACTGTATAGTTAAAATGCTTATCCAGTTTCTGAATTAACACTGTTCCTGTATATTTGAATTAACTTTCCCTGACTGGATCATGAGTGTGATTAAAATTTTTTTATGACAATAGGCACAAATATGATTTTTTTGGGATGAATGATGACAAACATATCTATTTTAATCACTTCCTTGGTGATTTTACCATCTCACTAAGCGCATAAAGCAATCATAACTCTACTCTTATTCACTCAAATTCCAAAAAATGACTAGATATATTTAAAATTCCATAGTATAAGTGTTCTGTTTTATTTTATTTCTTCCTAATAATCATTTTAAATTCATAACTCTATCAGGGCCTCTCCTTAGGAGGTGCCAGTAAAGCATGGGATAACCTTTAAAAGATATGGAGCTTTAATTTTGAAATAATTTTAAAATATCACCTTGCTACCAACCAAGGTAATCCTGTTTGAAATCTGGCAGTATGTATCAGGTATATCAGGCTAAATTAATAATACATTTGTTAATATGTATAACGTTATAGCTGCATCTAGGTTGTATTCAATATTTCCATCTAACTAAAACAGCAGCAATATGATGTTCTCCAAGGTAAATGACTTTATTTCATTAAAATTTCTAAAAACATGTAGGTTCCCAGAAAATAGAGTGAAGAACTCACATTTCTATATGTGAGAGGCAGCAAGGAGCCTGCAGTGACTGTTCCAATGTCACACACTTTCTAAAATCACCAGATTAGTGTCAAAAGAAGGTGGGAAGTATTGGAGCACAACTGTTATGCACGGCTGTTCTCCCTCTCTATCTCCAAGTTTAATCTCCAGGACAGGAGTGTACCTAAAACCTAAAACCCTAAGAGTGAAAATAAATGAAAAAAGTCCCTCCTAAAAAATGTCCCATGATGCGACTTGCTGCTACGATTGTGACCTGACGCTACTCCTGTCGCAAATGACAGGTCCCTAGCACTGGTGGAATGAAATCAAAAGCACCAGGAACCTAGGTGACAATTGACTAAATATGATCATGACCTTATCTGGTCAATGATGTAACTTGGAATCTCTGCCAGCTCGTTTACAATTTGCAAAATAATCTGTCAGGAATCTGAGATGGCAGTAACAAATGGCAGTGCTAAATGACAGACTTCCACTGCTTCAGCTTGAAGGTTCAGGCGGGTGGGCGGGCCAACTGGACAAATCTGGCCAGCTCCTTCGCCTGTTTGCTGAACTGCAAACTGCCCGGGTTAGGATTGAACTCATATTCAACTAAATGAAGATGAACCTCATCTGTACTGGTAAAGTATTATGGGCAGCACTAAATAAAGTTTATTTAAGGCCCGGAAAATAGATGTTTATTCTCTGGACTTATGAATCTCTAATAATGAAAAGCTTATTACAGAAGTTCATATTATGAAAACCTGGCTAATAATGATCATACCATCTTGGTTTGATCTTGTTTAATCTATGCTATAAAATAAAATACCTTACCAGAAAGATAAAAATACTGACAGCAAAAAAAAAAAAAGAAGAACATACTAGCAGTATTTTAAATAATTTAGGGAAATGCATTACACAATTTATTCCTATGGCCAACCAGTATAAAAAGCTAAAAATAAAGCCAACATGTTAAAAAGAGCAATAGATAAGACAAGTTAGGTTTTCTAGTACAATGCAATTTGTTGCTGACTCATCTCAATTACAAGCTGGATATATTAAATTAATGGGACACTACATAGCAAATGTAAAGTTATATAAAGTAAGTAAAACATACAAACAGCATGCTATCCAGAGTCATTGTAAAATCGGATGTATTTTTCTTCTGCTTTTCAACTGCTATGTGTTTATGAGGACACTGTACCTCATAAAACTGTGGCCCATTATAATAATTCTGTAGCTATTACGATTACAATTTCGATATTCTATCTTAAACTCCAAAATCCTGATGTTTCATCTGTTTCATCAAGCTAATAGAAACCTGTGCATCTGTGTTATGCCAGGCAAATATACAGATTTACTTGTGATATCTTGCGTAATTGGGACATTTTGCATATTCTGACAGAATTTTGATCCAGGAATTTGTCCAACTTCCTCTGTTAAATCATGCTTTATAAAATGTTCTTCTGATTTCGTTGAATCAGCAAGGGCCTCGGAAAATGCTAGGCTTTTTTCTATTTTTCTGTAGGTTGAATTTAATGAAACAGCTTTTTTTTAACAAATGTAACTATGTAATTATATAGCTTTCATAATGTTTTAACACCTCTTATAAATCTGCATTCATCAGGGAAATGTTGATTGCTTAAATATTCCCAGCAAGTGAATTTTACAGCAGTTACTGTATATTGATAGACACAAAATTCAAAGCTGGGCACCTTCAGAAAGACTGCTGTGAGAAAAAAAATAGGAAGCTGAGAGTCACATATGGCTTCTGAGACACTGCTTTGGAATCAAAGGCAACCAATTTGGAAATGTTCAACAGCAGAAGGATTATATTTACCATAAAGCACTAAGCTCTCCCCTGAAATAGGAAGTTCAGAGGGCCTATCACATAAGCAGAAGTTTTAAATGATTTTACATATTACACTTCTGCAACTCAAGTAACATGGAGCCATCTCTTCTCTCTCAGTGCAAGATCTCTTCTGGTGGAAGGCATACTTCAGTGGTAGCTCTGCATATAAAGTAGAGAGGACCCTGACTACAGTAACACTTGCTGATTTCATTTTTGATATAATTATATAATAATATAATCAAAGGGAGGTCCTACAAAAAGTCACTGTTACTCATCCACAGATTCTAAATACAGTATGTACCTGTATAGTGGTGCTGCAGTGGAAATAATAATCAGCCCTGACCCATAAAGCACACTAGCCTCAGCTGCATTTATAACCAGATTTCACAAAGCCAATTAATCAATTATGCTTGTCTATTAGCATCACCACAGAATTCAGCTCAGTTTTATAGTGATATGCCAAGTCGTCCAGTGTAACACAGGAATAAATGCACAGGTAATTAATTGTTAAACAAGGCGAATAATCAAGTAAATAAATATATAAAAGCACCAAAATAAGACATAAACAAGCAAAAGGCCTCATTCACATGGGCGTGCAGAGCCATACAGAGTTAATATCTATGCAGGACCTGTACAACGCAATGCGCAGACTATTTTAATCCAGGGGAATACATTTGTACCTGTACAGATGTACAAGTTGGTCGGCATTTACAAGCATGCAGCCGCATTCTGTCATTGAGTTGTGCAGGTGGCTGCATGCACCAACTGCCACTTCCGGGTGCAGGTTTCTGCATGCACATGCACACTGTATGACTATGCACATCTGCGTAAATAAGGCCTAATAAAGCAGGAAAAACAAGCAATTATGTAGAAAAATAGGATTTTTGTACTCACCGTAAAATCCTTTTCTCTCCGTTCATTGAAGGACACAGGGAACAGATCTAGGATCATGTACTGCAGGTGGCGATATTACCCTACAGTACATGATCGTAGATCTGTTCCCTGTGTCCTTCAATGAACGGAAGAGAAATGTGCTTTGATGTAATGTCTACTGTGCATATGTTCATTGACCAACTCTCCTGATATAAATTATACTTTCACTTCCGTTCATTGAAGGACACAGGGAGCATATATAGGATCATGTACTGCAGGTGGCGATATTACCCTACAGTACATGATCCTAGATCTGTTCCCTGTGTCCTTCAATGAACGGAGAGAAAAGGATTTTACGGTGAGTACAGAAATCCTATTTTCAGTTTTGACCATGCTCTGACAATTACCTAACTTTGATCATATACAACACCTGGAGTTAAGAATTTTATGTCACTATATGACTAGAAAAGTTAGAGGAACCTAAAAATGATTAAACCTCAGCAGCATCATATATTGTTTGTAAAAATTATTGCAAAGTTAAAAAACATGAAACATATTCATTCATATACATGTGCTTCAGCATATTGGCTCTTAGGAATAATCATTAATACCTGATTGTCACGGTCTGCGACCGGGGCACACAAAATGACAAAAAGTAACGTGCAAAAAATGGTGTCTGTGCGTTAACAGGAACGCACTAGAGGCGCAGGTTCTAAGAAGGGCCAGGTGTTCGACAGAGCCTCTAATGGTGAGGATGATTGGCTGCTGGACACCTTCCAGGTTGCGGCCCTCTAGCATGCCCACACAGACATAAAGATTAGTGGCAGCACCGAGGGGCTGGATGCATCAGCAGACAGGGTTGAAGCATATACACAGCCACACGAGTAGGCACAGGTGCAAGGACTCACTTGAAGAAGCTGATGATCAATCCAATGCAGGACGTACAGGATCTCGCTGTGAGGAAGAGGGAATCCAGACTCACAGGAGACAAGGTAGGTGGTGGGCAACCGCAGGGATTACAGAGGCAAGAAATAAACAGGAAGTCCGACTGGGTGAAAAGACACGTTGCTCGAACGGCACGGAACAAGTGAGCTGGACTTTTAATGGAGAGGTTCAGAGTGGATTGGCAGGAAGCCAAGCAGCTCAGACAGGAGGTAAAACCCGGCGCCGGATCCTCACACAGGGAAGTGTGACACTGATTTAGAAAAATGGATGAACTGAATGGATTTAAGCTGATATCTTATCTGATAACTATGCTGAACAAGTTATCACATGACTAGGCTACAGTATAATGTCTTCTACATATGGACAGGTCCACTGTAAGAAACAGAAAGCAAAAGCATTTGACAGACTGAGACATACTACTCCTCACGTATCCAATATCACTACTAAAAACTGTCTAAAGTTCCCACAAACCTTCTAGTTGGATTCCAATCTGTCCTAGAAAGTCACATATTTAAATCTATATGGTTAGTGTAGGACAATAAAGATAGATCTTCAACAAAGGGAACCCATTGTTTGCTTAACATAAAATGGTCAAGACTAGAAGCAAGACTAGACTCAACCATAATGACAAAGAGCAAACCCACATGACACTTCAATGGACTATAATGAGGCTGGACAAGGACCGTCCAGTGCAATGTTACAATAAATGGGAACTGAACATTAAAAAGTGAAAATTTGCTGTGTTATAGGAAACATCTAGAAATAGTAATTGTGCCTTAGCCGTGCCCTTAAAGATTACCCTATTTTGTAAGCATTGCCCAGGTTTGTTGCAGGTTTCCTTTAAGCCTGCTGATTTGCGGTATAGTATAACATTTCTAAAATATGAATCAACATTTCACTTCTATTTACCACTGCGTCAAACACACAATAGAATCCACATGGAACATCTGTATACAAAAGAGGTACATAGATATTAACCAGCTAATTCTTGCTAGTCATCACAAAACAAAGGAGGCAAGCTGCAGTGTTATCTTTTTAACACCTCAAGTGACACAGCTAAGCATACTAGCTCTCCTTATCCTTTTCTGTATGAATGAATATGTTCTTGTATATTATCCAAAGGCCTCTCTTTAGTAATAAAAAATGAGATATCAAATGTATTCCTAAAGATTATGTGCATAAAACATAATAACTATCAGTACAAAAAAATAATTAGAGAATGGATTCACAACCAATCTATACCCATGGATCTGATTTAGTTTAGATCTTTCACCGTGAATAAAGGACGCACAAATAACCATGGAATGCAATGGAAAGAGCAGACCTCTGAGCTTGTTGCACATGGACAGACAGGTCTGTTGAAGAGCAGCAATTACGTGAGTAGGAGGAATAATTGGACCCCTATGGTTAACCTCAGATTTAGAATTGAGAAAAATGTGGAAATGCATGCACTTTATTTCTTTACAGCAGAATTACAGATTGCAACACAGTAAAACCTAGCTACAAATATTCAGCATTCATGCTACTGGCCATGTTGTATTTTTCTAAAACATTGGCTAAAAAGTCTGTATGCACAAGCAAGGACCTTCATTGTCTAAAGCTGGCCATACAGTTACCATTGCGTGCTAAATGGGCCAAAATTTGCTCCGCCCTGCTAACACCAACTAGCATCAATTAACTTTTGGCAAAGGAGCTGAACAGAAAATTGTTGCCCGTGGGTGCCAGCTGTAAGAATACAATAGCCAACAGGGGAGATTCCTCCATCCACTCTCTTTAGCATGGATGGGGAAGTCAAGAGATTTTTCTCCTTTAGCCCTTGGGCCTGAATGAGAAAAAGTTTAAGGATCATGGCTAGCTTTAGAGTTTGACCAGATACTATGATTAGCAGAAATTATTAGCACAAATGATTTGTGTGTAAATGAAAGTCTATTTTTTTACATAGGCAAGAGGGGCCATTTATTCTACATACACCTACAAAAGGATGCCCACCAAAACATTATTAGTAACAAAATTTGCTATGTGATATTCTGAAATAGTTATTATCCAGCCCATTGGTAACCCAGAAAGCTCAGCAATAACTCACCTTACTACACTAATGTTTTCATTATCTTCAGCCAATGATTCTCTTAAAGTGACCCTGGCATGCTTTCATGAGGAAAGGTAAGGAGGCTGCAAATGCTAGTTGCCATACTGTGCCAGGCTTATGAACCTTTAAATTACATACCCAGAACTAAACTCTTTTATCCTTTCCAGCTAAAGACTGCACCATCCTAGCATCCTTTTAGATCTGCAGTTGCCATAATGCTGGACATGTGACCAACTATGATACCAGTCATTTGAGGGCAGGGTGAAAGCTGACATAATGTAACTGTTTTGGAAAATAGTTAAAGTGATATTAAAGTCAAAAGGATTTTAAGCTATTTCAAATGCTGATGAAATCACTTACAATGGATGCTGCTCCTTGATGTTTAAACGTTTTAGTTTCCTGCAGAATCAGCTGCTCCCCTGAGCACTGGTCCTGACTTCCTGATTTAAAGTGCCTCCTTTCCCAAGCAGAGTGGTATGCAGTTGCCCTTCTGTGTGCTAGTAAGCTGTGTGTGTGTCTACACAAACACACAATAATATGAAATCACTTGCATTCCATACAGCGTACAGACCTTGATGATAGGTTGGTGCTTGAAGTGACAACACGGATGGCGCCGTGTCAGATACAGTCTATAATAGAATTCACCAGCACTCGATGATACGTGCAAGAAGTAAAGCACTTTTGATTAAATTGTCACATGCGTCATACAGCCAACGTTTTCGGGCCACGCAGGGTCCCTTCTTCTGGAGGACATAGGGGTCTATTCACGAATTCACGAACACTGTTCGGCTATTCACTTCAGGCTGGTACGGCTAATTTCAGCCGTACATCGGCTGAAATCAGCCGTACATCGGCTTGCTTTGAGTGGCTTCGGGTCGGCCGAACATGCTCAGCAAAAACTATGTCGCCCAGAAAAAGGGACCCTGCGTAGCCCCGAAACGTTGGCTGTATGATGCATGTGACAATTTATTAAAAAGTGCTTTACGTCTTGCACGTATCATCGAACGCTGGTGACTTCTATTATGGTCTAAACAAACACAGACACAGCAAATCAAGCTACTCTCCTGGCTCCCTCTCCTCCCTCCTCCAAGTTAGTAAATGAACAGTTGCTGGAGTCTGCTCTGTCCTTTGTGATCTTGTACTAGACAGGGAGTTCAGGGAAGCTGAGAGACTTGGACACAGCTGTTCAGAAACATGATGACTGAAACTGTTTCTGGAATAATGTAAAGCAATGGTTTGATGGGCAATTAATATTTGTTTGATCTGGATTCAATATTGAACAAAAGTTTGAGAGTTCAATACTACTTTAAATCAGTGGGTTTACTTCTGCTTTAAATTACTGCTAGAAAAGTGTTAGAATTCCTTATTTCCATACTTCCAGGTCAGTGATTCGCAACTTCGTCTTTGGCAATTACAAAAAAAAAATAATGCCGTCACACTCCCCAGTTTGAATAACGTAGAATAAATGAATAATTTGGTAGTCCATCTCCAGAGTTAAACCATTGTCATGGCCTTATTAGAGGAGACAAGAATTCAAACTACTGAGAAGAAATGTATCCCCAGGAACTTCCAGGATACATAAGATACTCTCCATAATGTCACTGCCTATAACTTTAAAGTGAAATGCAATTGTTGTTAAAAATGTGAATACACACGGGTACATTTTCTTTGGGTAATAAATGAAGAAGGGTTGGCTGTAGAGAGCTTATCCCATGGAAGCTGCTCCTGTACCTTATCAATTAGACTTGTAAACTGAATTCACATGATGGTGCAGGAGGGGACACTAATGTTGGTGGTGGATGGATTGACTTTTAGAAAAATGCATATAGTAGAAAATCAGTGCTTTCAAAATAGACCTTCAGGGTCCACTCAAATACTGTAACCACTGTGTTATAATAAATTTGCATGTATAATTACATGCATCTCACAATTTCCATGAGGTGAATAGAATGAAAAAAAGACAATCCAAAGAAAAAGGACTTTGGAGTGCAAAATGTTGAAGCCAGTAAAAACAAGCAAAATACATTATTCATAATAGGTAAACTTTTTAAGTTGCCTAGTAACGAAGGATATTACAGAAATACAGCCGCATTTGGTGCAAACAAATCAGGCTGCTGGAGGAGCCTTATAAATCCACAATAATGAAAAGGTTGTTATACAACAGCTGCCTCAAGGACGCATGACTTGTGTATCCCTCTACTTAGATGATGAGTCCTTATAATTAATCACTTACTATTACATGTATAAGTTTCCTTCACTGCAACATGAGCGCATGGAAATTTGTACTTGCTACATGTGTGAGAATACTGATTTTTTTTAAAAACTTTACTTACTATATTAAACTCCCAGTTATACGGCACCCAAAGTAACCCATAGTAACTCTCAAGCAACCATCCCCGCAACGCCCCGCTTTCTCCCGCAGCCCCATTCACCAGCCAGCTAGGTGCCGCAGGCGTCAGGTGAATGGAAGCAGCCAGGAGCAATAGCCGGCCTGCTATTGGCTATTTCAAATTGAGCAAACAGAGCAATGACTAAGTGCAAAGTACAATAAATCTTAGCAACCAACCAGATTTCAGTTTACTGCATTCAGAGCTAAAGATTCTTTCTTATGGTTGCCATGGATTTAAGAACTGGAAATATAAGGCTGAAGGTGTCATTAATTAGAAAACTTAAATTCTAAATAAAAAAAACTCTGTGTAAGAAAATAAGAATGATACAAGTAGGATGATATCAATTCTGTTGTGTATTGTATGTTTAAATACAATAAAAAGAATGGTCAACTCTGCTAGTACGTCATTGACTACTTATATTTGCATATACACACTTGTAAAGACTCTGGCACTTGTAAAGACTCTGCAACTCCAAGTGATGGCGTTTCTATACTGTTTCAATATTAGAAAGTAGTAACACAGCATTTTAATTAGATGTATAAGATTAAGACTCTTCAGTTGATCTTTAAACATGAAAGGAAATAACTTCACTCATTCAGAATAATCAGAGATAATTGTCAGAACTAATTAATGTAGGGAATGTAATTCACAAGCATTGTAAAATGGATTAAGAATTACCAATAACCCACATTTTCTAATAAATATATTTAAGGATGACATTACCAAACCAACTCTCTTTAAACAGCTATGAAGGAGTATACTGATATGACAGTTTTCATTAACTATGCCTAGGTTTTTTTTAAATCGATGTAGGTCATTTTAAATTGAACATCAAAATTCCAGTACCAATAGACAGGATTCTTTAGCACAGTGTAAACCGTGAGTTTGCAGAAGGTTGGATTGTAAAGTACTGCCTTCCAACTAAACCTAGCTTAACAGCCCTTAGAAGCAGTTTATGTATTTGTTTTCATTTTTCAGGCTAAGAACATTTTTAACAAGTACAGAAAATAACTGTTGATCTTTCCAGAAATGTGGTGTCCCTGCTACTTCTAAGATGAACTGAATGCAAAAAAACAATATTCTCTTTTTTTCTGTAACCTACTGATATCCCCATTCACCATGAAGTCCAGCCTGGGCCACATCCAGTGAAGTGAGTGTGGCCACCCTAGGGCAAGAAGTATGGAATGTATAGGATAAACCAGGTGAATGCTAAGGGGAAAAAGCCTGAAAAAAGAAAACTAATGCAGCCATCCGATCTAAGCACTGGTAAGTGGCAATATAATATTTTTTGGGGGGAGTGGGTTAGATATGCTTTAAAAAAGATGCTATTTATGTCATCACTTCAATCCAGTTAGCAAGAGGCTGAATTCACTTTTAGGAATGGTGAATATAGAGATTAAAATTATTCTTTTATGAACTGTGGCCAACTATGTATCTGTGAGTGTTTGGTTATAGCACAGGTGGAGCTTTAAGGAGGTGTCGGCTTCCGGCTTTACAGATCTTCACAGAACTAACCAATCGCAAACCATTGTTAGCTCAGCTCAAGGCTGCACAGGGATTCCCCACTCCCCTATCTGTTCCTTCTGCGCTTACTGGAGGCACAGACTAGAGAGGCAGAACTAGCTGTCAATCAGGTAGCGGGGTGGATCCCAACAATATTGTCAGGATCTTTTCTGGCTGCAGCGCGGCTCTGCGCTATCAGCATATAGCAGGCACTATGTGCTATATGCTGAGTTTGGGTCACAGGAGTACATTAGTAAATATTCCCCTGTGACCCAAATAAAGGTTTGGCTATAGATCTCTTTTAAACTACATCTGCTTTTTAGTGCTTGGCAGTGCAAGATATGAATATCATTACTTCTGTAGAGTATGGTCTTGGGCATAATGAGAGAAGGTAAAATAATCAGGTTATTCTTACAGGGCATATATGTATGAAAACATAATTCACTAAAGCATAGTTCCCAACTGTCTCTCATTTGGAGAGACTGTGCCTGTCTGATCCCTCTGTCCTCCTCAACTGTCCCTCTTTTTGGTCTAATATACAAATATATCTATGAAAATGTTCTATTTAACTAGCAAAGTTGTTTTTCTGCACTAAAACCTTTATCTTATCTCTTAATTATCTTGTTTGCTATTTAAAAAAAAAACCAGTATAAAGAATTAATGTTAAAATAAGGAATTCTGAGTTTAACCAATCATTTTATACTTAATGGTCTGAATAACTGGCATGTGGCAGGGGTGTGTCCATTGCCTAAATACAATATGCTGGAAGGTGTCCCTCATTCTCATCTCAAAGAGTTGGGAGGAATTCTATAGTGTTGTGAAGTATGGCATTGTCAGCTTGAAACATAAGATATTCACACACCCTTATTTACAGTACAAATCCAACAACAAGTATTTTCATTTTTGCTTATAGTAGAACAGCAGACTGAGATATGCAAGTAAATCATTGATGTCAGAGGCTAACCTATGAATAGGCCATACCGTGTGAACAAGGCACCCATTTTTCAAGGTGAAATCAACAGAAAATGTATAATCTAGGCAAATGACTTTCTGTGCATTTTTTTTCCATGGGTTCATGTATCTTTAATTGTTTTTAACTGAACAAAATCCTTTTCCCATGTTTCACCAAGTTCACAGCATGACCCTCCAGAGCATATGTAAAACAATAAAGACCTGCTGTGGCTACAAGCTAATCTGAGAACATTGTTGTAAAGAGCACGCTTTGCAGCCCTGAAACTCATTTCCAGTCCGTTGACAAGAAATCCAATTTTCCCATGCAAGATCAATATATTTGCATTTGGATTTGCATTTTGTTACAAATAACCTAAATCTACCCAGCTCCAGAAGAAAAAGCACAGTTTTGTTTCTAGTTTAAGTGCGGTCATAACACTTTTTCTTTTCAAAACTAGGTGGTCACAAATAAGATCTTGGAATGTACACCTACCCCTTCTACGCATGGCCTCTTCACTTTCTGGTTTACGACTCACAGATACAACCTTCATACTCAGGATGCCACCTCCCTGACGAATCAGATTTACCACTTGCTTATGACCAACCTTTACTACATTGACACCATTCACCTGGAGAACAAAGCATTTAAAAGCAATGTCATAGTGCTTACGCCATAGAAAAAGATTATATATCTACATACTCCATAGTACCTAAAATCTTATACACAGCAAACTTTAAAAATCTTGCACAGCAATACAATTCATATAATTATTCTAGTTCATATTTGTTGGGGTAGTTGCTAAGGCGTTGATTTACTAAAGGCAATAGGCCGTTCCCGTTGCAGGGGACTTTACACTTTGTAAGGGAATTTTCCCTAAAGTCAAATAGGCTGTTCACTTTTCAGGGGACATTGCGAAGGAATTTTCCGTTAGCTTAGTGAACGTGGTGAGAAGCTACTTTGCAAATAATATCCAATCATGAGCAAGGGGGAAAAAAAACTGCCTTTTTTCTTGCACATAATTGAATGACGATGGTACTCAGCAGAGCTTCACCTCATTCACTAAGCTAAGGAAAAATTGCCTTGCAAAATACAAATTCCCCATGCAAACAGTCTTTAGTAAATCAAGCCCTATTTATGAAAACATTTTTGAGCATTCACATAACCCGTTCCAATGGGAATACCACTTACTGTGCACCCCGAAAGCAGTAATAATTGCTCTAATGCAAGACAATCATGGATGTGGGTACAACATAAGGTTGGCCTAATTCCCTGTTTCTGGAACCCTGGCTGCTATTCTACTGATGTGGTGCCAAAATAAAAAATGCCTAATGAACAGTTGCTTATGTTGATCATTGAGAATCTAAAACAAAAGAATTTCAATGTAAACATAAAATAGGAAGTAAAAGACATCAGTAAAAATGGTTCTCACACGTCACATATCTACCTAACTTTTCAGAACTGCAACATAAAGAAGAAATGCAGAACTGATATATGGAGGTTACAGACATTTGATTAAAATTAATAATAGAGTATTATAATTCTGCTGATTCCACACACCTCAATTAAGAAGTCACCTGTCCTAAGGCCTGCTCTCCATGCCACACCATCCACATCCACAGACTCCAGATACTGCAGAGCAGGGAAAGCTGGTGTAGGTGTGAACTCCTCAATTGGTGTCTCTGCTGTAAGAAGAGTTATATTGTTTAGCTTTAGCGTTAGAAGTGTGACTCAGTCATATTCAATGATGCTTTCTAAAATGTTTGTTTATTATTTTTGTTTTGATTGTGCAAGGCAGTGTGATACATACATTGTAATGGAAAGCTATTAAAGAACATTTACACTAACTCACATTACCACAATAAAATCTTCAGTGCTGTCAAGAAAGACACTAGAACAGAATTCCCTTTTTCTGTACATTAGATAACAAACAAAACAAAATGATAGAAGTACCTTTTGCTCCACGTAACACAAAGCCAAATCCTTCCAATTCTCTCTTCTGCAATCGGGCAACTTTTTCCTGGATGACATAATCACTGCAAAAATTAGGAAAAGGGGTGACTGCACATTCTGACACTGCTCATATTTACTGGTTTTACTGGTAATAAAGTAAATATTATCCACTTAGACCACAAATACTATATTTCATAGTTCACAGTGTTTAACTCTGTGTCACACTAAAGTAAAGCCTGGAATGTTCACATAATACTTTTATACGTAACCCCCTTCTTCTATACCAATCCAATGCATTAAGCAGCTTACACGTGTACCATGGAAGTAATTAGTGTCTGTATATGTACACTATACAGCTACATAGCTGGTACCAGTGTGTAATGTGCATTTGCCTTTTTGTAACCCTGATCATCTGGATTCAACGGTTTTATGAACCCAGAATAACTGAGCACATCAGGAGTTCTGACTTCTTTTGCTGCATGTTACTTTTGGTTCAGCACTCAATTAGAGGTAGCAAAGAAATTAGTATTTTCAGAAGAAGGTCAGCAACGGCAGCCCATGGATTTTTCTCATGACAGATGTCTTTTAAGAGGCAGCTACTGGATTGTTCTTGCAGTTTGGTATCGGGTATGTTAATTAGACCCATGCAGTTCTGTAACCACACTAACAAGCATAGGATATAAATGCTTAGGTTGAATTCAACCCAAGGCCATATAGCTGCAAGCAGCACTGCTAACTAATAATAGTTCTCTCACAGTGCTATACAAGTATCCTTCCTTACCATATTCAAAAATCCATTCTTTCACATATTCCTTCAAACATTAAATCTACTCTGACATTTAAACCAGCATATGCCCAATAGAGTGTATTTCCTAATGAAGTCTTTACCGAGTGCCACAAAGTGTGCCTTATATGCAGAAATCCAAATAGACACAACTAAAGGCTCTCACGTCTATTACAAGGACATCAGTATGATAAATATTAACAACAAAATACTAAAAAAGTATCTACTCTGTCTAGTTTTTGTTATAATTGGAGGGCAGTAGCTGCAGAAGTACCTTTAATTTGCCAACTATTAACTACTAACAACATGCAATTGTTACATTGTTTATGTTTTCATTCTTTTGAACATAAATCTTTCTACAAACATGTGCTGATTGCATGCAATTATTATATTACCTGTGGGAAGTGAAAGAGTCATATGAGCCAACTGTGTAGTGTCTGAAGAGACGCTTTGTCCGATCTTCACGAGTTTCTGAAAGATAGATGAGGGTCTGCCATGTATGAAAGTAGTAAAATATATCACCCGCAAATCTGGTCAAATCTTCAGATTTGACTGTTAAAGTAACTCATTTTATTGATACACACACATCTTGTCACATTGCAACGTTTTGGGGCCACTCAGGGTACCTTCCTCAAGCATGACAAAGTATTATAGTCCATTGTGAGCTAAATGAGCTAAATAGACATCACCAAAGTACAAATGTTCTCCTGTATGCAGGACCGGATTTACTCTCTCTGCTGCCTCAAGGCCAGGTTCCTCCCTGCCAGCTAACAACCCCCCCCCTATGAAGAATGGCAGACCTGCAGGCTGCATACAACGTCGCCGAGATGACATGCACATAATAAGCCGCGGCTTCCCTACTGTACATTTAGCTCTGCTTGCTCAAAGCAGGGCTAAATGTAGAACATAACTACCTGCCCGGGCATCGGGAGATAGGAATTCCACATCACTGCTGCCCCTCTACTCCCTGCTGCCCCAAGGCCGGGCCTTGGTTGGCCTTGTGGGAAATCCGGCCCTGACAGTATGCTATGTATGAAAAACACAGGAGAACTATCCTGCTAAGAAGGTATCACGTGGCAGGTCACTTAAAATACTACAGAACCCAGCTGAACATTTTCAATTGTTTAGAGCAGGACTGTATTTGGAAACAGTAGCATGGCCTCCCTTGGCAACAGTCTCCATAGTGACTTGACAGAACACCTACTTGCATTTTATTACTTACTATTCTTACATGTCTATTGTGCATCCTTGCTAACAAGCAGCTGTGACATGAAACTGTTAAATTCTGAGAGTTTCACCAAATGACTGTTAAAGTAACTCAGTTTCTAGAAATATTGACCAGCTCCAACCAAAACATTTTGTTTTGTACAGAGTTTAAAAGCATTAGAATCTCTGTCAAATTTGTATAACTGTTTACATGTCCAGATTTCCACTTAACATCTCCATTACAGAAATTAGAGGGACAGGAACTGATGGGAAATCTCTCAATGGGAACTGAGACTAGTGATGGGCCGAACAAACACGAGTTTGGTTCGAATTCGAACTTTAGAACATGGAAAAAGTTTGAATACAAACTCAATGAAAGTCTACGGGACCCAAACTTGGAAATTCAATTGTCCCCTTTTTATAGGCTTATATGCATGTTATTGGCCATAAAAAAGGGTATGGGGATTCGGGTACTGTCCTGGGGGACATGTATCAATGCAAAAAACACTTTTAAAAAATACAGTTTTTAAAGGAGCAGTGATTTTAACATTGCTTAAAGTGAAACAATAAAAATGAAAATTCTTTTAAATATCGTGCCTGGGGGGTTCCCCTTAAACTGACTGTAAAGTGGCGCATCTGTCCGATGTATGGAACCTGCTGCAGCAAAAAGTGGCACATTTATAAAGAAAAAAATGACATTGATAAAGAAAAAAAAAAGCGTGCGGTTCCCCCTCCCAAACAATACCAGACCCTTTAGGTCTGGTAGGAATGTTAGGAGTATCCCAATTTAAAAAGAAAAAGCGTGGGGTTCCCCTTAAGGTCTGGTGGAATTTTAAGAGGGACCCCATTTTAAAAAAAAGTGCGTCGGGTTCCCCCTCAAAGTCATACCAGGCCTTTAAGGTCTGGTAGGAATTTTAAGGAAGAACTCCACCCCCAAAAATGGGGAAAAAAGAAGTGGGGTCCCCCCTAAGGCCCCATTCACACGTAACGATTTATCGCACGATTCCCGCGCATTTTTGCCGCCCCATATCGCGCAAAGTCGCCGGCTAATGATAGTTCGCGCTACTGTCGCTGGATCGTCACCCCGAAAGTCGCGCTATCCCGGCCGCTGCAAAAGGTATGTCGCTACGTGTGAATGGGGCCAAAAATTAACAACCAGACCTTTGAACCGAGCACAGGCATGGCAGGCAAGGCAAGGGGGGGCTGAAAGGCAGTGAGTGAATAGCCGAATGCCGCCGAGTGGCATTCGGCTCGGCTATTCTGCTCGGTACCTCCGAGGTAGCGAGCAGAATAGAAAAAAATGCAAATAAATGAAGAAAAAAAAGTTTAAAAAGTATTTAAAAAAATTTAAAAAAATACAAAAATGAAAAAAGTTAAGAAAAATACAAATATTTTAAAGAAAATAATAAAAAGAAATATTTTTTTTTTAAAACTGCTGCATAATGTCAAATCTGACAGATGTCGGCAAAATATAAACACTTGGGCGGAGCTAGCGGTGACATCACCGCTAGCTCCGCCAAACTGTTTCCTATTGGCCAGCACCTGCCAGAGTCTTCTTGCAGGTCCCAAGCAATAAATTGCTGGGAGGAGCCGGCCGTAACGTCACGGTTGTTATTGTTGTTATTATTTAACCTCCCTGGCGGTATGATTATGCAGGATTTTAGCATTCCAAAGAGGTACATTGTTTTTTCATGGACATTTGTTGTTTTATATTGTAGGCCTGTAATTCTTAGTAAATCTTAGGAATAACTCACCTAAATCTGTCCAAACAAGAGTCCAGTAGACATCCCAGATATGATAAAGTTTGAAACACGAAATTAAATCATTATAACATAATAAATTATAAATAATTATAAGAAATGATAATATAATAAATAATTATAAAAAATTATAATATAATAGCTAAAAAAATGGTTCAGTAAATGGGAATTTGGGGGGGGCACTGCGTGATCCGTACCACAGTCAATAGAGTACCAAGTTCGCACATCACTGAGCTTGGTCACTGAATCGTCGCTGTCATCACTTTCAGTGTCTGATGTTGAATTTCCCAACGAATTGCTACCGCTCAATTCTGTAAGTGATTCTATTTTACTATTGCTGTTTTCTACCTGGTCTAAAACAGCTTTTGACCTAAAGGGACGCTTTTTGGATGCCATGGACGTTCACAAGTTTCCAGGCAGAAAGAACAGTAAAAGTGCAGGCAGGGCATTGGACAAAGCTCTAGGGACAAAATTAAAGTGAAATAGTTGCATACATAAGTGTAATTATAGCAGATTACATTGTATTGTATGTATTCTGTGTAACTGTAATGTTTTCACTTTTGAATTTCCCGCTGGCTCCGCCCCCCGGTGTGATGCCTGAAAACGAAAGTAAAACTCAAATGCCGGCCGCGTACAGCAGAGGACGCCGCGGGCTCACAGGGACAAGGTAAGTGACACTTTTCTGTGCAATCCCGAGTCTGGCTCGGGGTTTCCGCTCTTGGTACTGAAAATTAACCCGGAGCTAGACTCGGGTATACCGCCAGGGAGGTTAATGACGGATCAGCGTCCCCAGGTCATTTCGCCATGCTTCGCCTGTCATTACGGCTCAGCTCGGGAACAACCTTCAGCTGCTGTACAGGCTATTGTGAATAGCCATACAGCAGCCCTTTGGTTTGACTAAACTGAAGGGCTCCTGCAGCCGATAGGAAAAGACTAGAGTTATGGGCATAGCTAGGATGCAATACAAGTAGGGTCAGGATCATAGCTAGGAAAGGGCAGGGGTTAAGGCTTGTGTTAGAACAAGGGTTAGAATTAGGGTTATGGTTAGACTAGGATTAGAACCCTATTTAAGACTAGTGGTAAGGCAAGGGTTTATATCTCTATCAAAAAATGTTTTATCCCAAAGAAAAATGTTTCATGCTTCTATATTAATTTACCTAATTCCTTAACATATTAGGAAATATACTTTACAATATATTATCAAATATATCAATATATTATCAAAAATGTGTATTTGTTCTGAAAACAACATGCTGACATAAAGAGGAGTATGACAAACATCAACATGTAAAGCAATGCAATGCTCAAATCATGGAAATTGCTATGCTCCTAAGCTATAAAACAAAACACAAATATGATAAAACTGGGGGGGGGGGGGGGACGTGATGATGGTTTTTTTTTTT
>NW_017307017.1:481893-538080 GCF_000935625.1 Nanorana parkeri
AGTGTTTAGTTTTTATGTTGTGTTTAAATGAAAAATCTTATTTCCCTTTTTCTCAAATCTGCCCACATTTTCTCTCATGCCTCTATAAGTGAATGTGTCAGATACCTTAAGAAGTTCCACTGGGAAAGCTGTATTTTTACTTCATTGTTTTTTAGGTTTATTTGCTGCTCTCTTAAAGGGATAAACACCAGCTAACCAACCAGGAACCATGTTTGTTCTTACCATTCGGCAATATTGAATTATTTGGGCAAGCAGTTATTTGTACATGGAAGTTTCGGCACTAATTATGGCATGCCCCAAAACACAATTATAACACCTGCAACACCAAGGGATGTATTTATAAATAGTTTGCAGATTCAAAACTCTATGGACATTCGTTCTATGCGAATGGAGGCAAAAATTTAAATTTTCATAATATTCTCAAATGAAACATCTAGAAAATAATGCATTATAGCTACTAGATGGCTCAGAGGACCATAGCAAATAAATACTTCTTTCCTATGCTCCCCCGCTCCATCTAGTGGCCATAATGCGGTATATTTTGTGATATCACATTCAACTTGGAAAGAAATTATACTGAGAACGTTTCTTTTTGCCTCCAGTCACACATAACAAATATTCATAGAGTTCTGCAGAATAAATGGCTCTGCAAATTCTTTATAAATACACCCATGATAAACTGATTCTTCTACTAAATTAACCCATAGCCTGATGCCTGAACCTACCCGAAAAACCATACCATCTAACCCATACCACTAATGGGGATAATCACTAAGCTGCCGAAGGCATCCGAGTGAATAACTGACTCAAAGTGAAGGGAGCCGACCCTGTTCGGTTGAGCCGAAGTGAAGAACACGTTCGCCCAAGCGAACAAAAGTCTTTGGGTGTGTTTCGGCAGACCGTTCTCCCCACTAAGGCTTTGTCTGTGGCTCATCCGAGCCGAACGCATATGCTTCGGCCCGGCTGAGTGGTTCGGCTGCTGTACGGGCTATTGTGAACTGAAGGGCTCCCGCAGCCGAAGTGAACCAAAGGATTAGCCGAAGGTTCAGATTAATCCTTCGGCTCTTTAGTGAATAACCCCCTAAATGTGAAACAAGCAAATATTAATCAAAACAATCACAATAATATTAGAGGTGGTGTCACGTTAAAATTGTTTGTGCCAATTTAACATACCATCAAATACTGGTATATGGCAATATCATTGCGTCTAATTTAACCGATAGTGAATGCATACTAGGCAATCAGGCCACATGGCCTGTTGGAAGTTACACAAACACAGTGCTTTTGCTGCTTGTCTGTACTGTGCCTCCTATGTGATAGATGATTAATTTCAGTGATGTAGTTAAGAGGCGAAGTGTAGACAAGCAGTACACTCTCCAAGTAGGCTTTCCAAGGTAAATATTGGCAGGTAACAGCAACAAACATGGTGCCAGCGTGCACTGTTAATGGTGAGACTTGAAATTACAGCAAAAGGGAGAATTCCTTTGAAATGAAGAAAAAAACATTTGTACAACCAGAATCCTCCTTTCTCAATAGAGCCCTTGGTGCCATCCTCCTTCAAACCATAATGCACAAAGGGGAAGATCTGACCACAAAATGCATGTTAAATTGAAAAACCAAATTATGACATACCGTGGACAATGAAGGAAAAAACATAAAATCTTTAATATTTTACAAGCTCACGTTATTATATATTATTTTATAACCAAATGCTGTTATACATACATACTGTAAACCACTATTTTAGTGCAACAAAAATAGGATGTTAGTGTTACATTATACAGTACATTTCTATATATCTTTCTAACAGACAGCTTGCATAACGAAACGTACATGACTAACTAAACCTTAAATGGTTTTCTGAAAGCCACTCTGCTACATAAGAAAACAGTGTCTTGCTTGAATATTTTCATATTACAACATAAAATAACTGCCCCGAAAGGAAACCTGTGCTGACAGAAACGTCAAAGCTGCCATTGCTATTTAAAAATGCTAGTTGTCGGGGTGTCATAATGATCTATTGTCTTGACCTGACCTGAAATGACCTGAAATAAGCATGCAGATCAAGAGTTTGGTTTCAATGGTGGAAGTCAATAATTCATTATTAAAGCCAGGCAGCTAGCATTTCTAATAAGCAGGTCAGCAATGGTAGCCTCCAGGTTTCTTTTAGCACAGCTTTCCAAAGTAATCTGTCATATGAGAAGCAGGTCACAGTGTAGCAGAACAAAATGTAGTAATTGGTTTTATTGATTAAAGCACATCTAAACCCAAAAGCAAACATGTAACACACTAAAGCTTAATAAAGCAGCTTACCAATTCTTAAAAGGGGAGGCTGCACTAGTTTTCCCTTTTTAGACTTTGCTTTATTTTTACCTGGTGATCCAGCTAGTGAGACTTTTATTTCTCAACTTCCTTTGACAAGCTGTCCAGCAAATGTGGCAGATAGAGGGTTTAGACAAAAACCCTTTAACACTAACAGGGGTGCTTACAATGGTCAGCTTTTATCCATTAATGTAAAACCTTTATGTAAAAAAAGGTTGTGGGTAACTATTGAAAGAGTGTTATCTGGAGTTCAGCTTCAATTTGTTAGTCAAGTCCATCTAAATCTGCTAGTACATCTAACACAACACTCTCCACAGGTTGGTGCTCTCCAAGGGTTGCCCATACGCCCCCAATCATCCAACGAATATTTTCGTCCGATGAACGAACCGTTGTACCATTTTCGTACGGCGGCACCATCATGCACCGTCCATCGCCCAGTTCAATTAGTGGTCGTTTTTTTTTTCCGTTAATTGACGGCACAGATTTGTGTCTGCGCATGAGCGGTGTCAATCGTGCAATTTTTGACGTACTAGAACGCCACCAACCTTGCGAATTTCGTACGATTCGACAGAGGTTTTCTAGCCTGCTGGAATGTCAACAGTCGTACGATTGTACAGTATTTGCGGTTGCACACTGCCCATCAACCTTGCGAATATCCGAGGAAAATGCGATCGCAAACGATAATCGGCTGATATTTGTAAGGTGTATGGGCACCTCAAGAAAGTAAAACGAATGCAGTCACCATATTTAAGGATTGGTATGCTGCAAATATTACATTTTCAGTTTTTCGTTTTAGATACACTTTAAATTGATGATCTCACTGCTAACTATTCAACAGCAGAAGACCAACATCTTTAGTATTGTCTAATCAAGTATATTGTTTTTTGTCAAAAGAGCTACCTGAAAGGACAAACCACATCATATTTAATTTCCAGAATTACACATACATGCAAGTGTATGTAAACTCTGACAATAAATGTCTCTTATTGGTTCTCTTACAGTCTGTTAAATATACCATTGAAAGTACAGATGTTCCTCGCTTACCGACTTACCTGTTTTGCGACCACTCGCACTTACGACGGACCGCCGATCGACCTCTGACCTCAGAGCTTGCGCGTCAACGTCAGTGCGCCGTGTCGCCGGCGGAAGTGGTGTCCTCCGATCTTCACTGCGGGTGCCGGTAAGTATTTTAATTGTCCGATGTACAGTACACTGTTCGGTACTGTGCATCGGCAACGCTATACAGTACTGTACTAATGCAGTACACTAATGTATAGAGTTCCTCACTTAACGACCTGGTCGTAGGAACGGAACTCAGTCGTTAAGTGAGGAATACCTGTACTACGTTATATCTGTTTGATATAGGCAAAAAAAAATAACCTGTTGATTCTGCCAGACACCCCGTTCTGGGTTATCTCAACAGAGCAGGGTTTAAAGGCAGGTGTTCTGTAGTCCTCACACACTTCCTGTGCTATTGTGACAATGCTTCTCCTCCATAGTTACAGTACAATGAGAGAGCACTATCACCCTAGGACAGGAAGTGTGTTACTGGCAGGATCACCAGGTGAAAATAAAGTTAAAAAAATATAAAAATAAAATGAACACAGCCACCATATTTAGGGTCTAGTGAGCAGCAATATAATACATATTTTAGTTTTTGAGTTTAGATACACTTTAACCTAGACTTAGCAAAACATGTAATTCTGGCTAATTAGTGAACGGCTGCATGTCCATCACTACATTTCTCAATAGCAGTTAGTCAAAATAATCAAATTATAAATCCATATGGACGGATTAATCTTACAATACCCTGAGCTGAATTCACATCTGTTGACTCTCATGCTGTTTTTGTAAGGCCAAGGTTACTTATTTTGTTGTATGTACAAGCTATGCTATGGTCTAAAATAACTGAGAAGAGGGTTCTTATGTGGGCATTGATTTATTCCCTGTGGTTCTTACATTTTCTTAGCAACTTTTCTTTTGTTATTATATTAGAAATTGTAGGACATAGCTAAGAAATATGACTCATATGAAACAGAACTAAACACTGTTAAAATAACCCTACCATGTACAGTATGCCCTGAATGTGCACATAGCCTTTGTGTGCAAGTCTTTATTAGCAAGCCTCTTACCTTGTCTTGGATCCGGCTGCCTCATTTGCACTTCTTCTACACAATCTGCTGGAAACCAACCACTCCGACCCTTCACCGAACCCTCCCAAAATCCACCTTCACCGATACTCAGCACTGTAAAAGAAAAACAATTAGTAACTCATTTCATTTTTTGTACATATCTTCTCTTACTGAAAGATAAAAGGCCAAAAACAAAACTAGCATAAGTTGTATTTAAAGCGATGGTCACTGGCAATCTGTAGACAATATGTTTTCAGAAGGAAAATGTAATAAAAGACTCAGGGATATTGATAGTGTGCCTCATTAGTTTCACTGGTCCCCAAGTATACCAATAAAACTCATTCTCATTAACAGACACAATCTAAAATGTTGATATTTCCACTAGATGTAGAAATTAATATTTTACAAAAATATACTTTGAGCCCCCCCAAAAAAGTCAGTCCCCCCAAAAAAGTCAGGGTTGGCTGGCATAACACAACTTGGACCAGCAGCTGAGAGGTGATTTGGCACCAGTGGCAGATCCGAGGGGGGGGAGGCAACGTGGCAATCACCCCCCCATCCCAAGATACGGTCGTTTCCTCCCTCCGCCGTTGTTCTGCCACCAGCACTGCTAGCCCTGGCCAGCCCAGATCGGGTAGACACGGCCCTCTAATCAACCATATTAGAAAGCCACTTGCTGGGGCCTCTCGGGGGCCTAGTGAGGAGCAATCGGACGATCAATTAGAGAGCCACATCTGGATGTGAAACTGTCCTGACCCCTGGTGAGAGCCTGCACTTATCACTTGAGAGCCCGCACTGACCACCTGAGTGACCCACTGATCACCTGAGAGCCTACACTGACCACCTGAAAGCCCCACTGACCACCTGAGAGCCTGCACTGACCCCCTGAAAGTCCCACTGGCCACCTGAGAGAACCACTGACCACCTGAGAGCCCGCACTGACCACCTGAGTGCCCCACTGACTACATGAAAGCCCGCACTGACCACCTGAAAAGCCCCACTGGCCACCTGAGAGCCCGCACTAGCCACCTAAGAGCCTGCATTGACCACCTGAGAGCCCACACAGCCCTCCTGGGACCCTTGAGACATCAGGCTGCTGCTGCGCCAGCACCCAAAGAGAGACTCTCTGGACCCCTGGTGAGAGCATGCACTGGCATGCTGACATCTGAGAGCCCACACTGACCACCTAAGAGCACACATCTCCCTGAGGGCCCACTCAGCCCTCCTGAGACCCTGGAGACATCAGGCAGCGAACCCGGAGCAACAGAATATGTAGTTTCATATTTTACTGCATTGTTGTATAATGTATTACTGGGATTTGTAGTCCTCTATAGCTGGTGCCATTCTGCATTGCTGTATAATGTATTGCTGAGATTTGTAGTCCTCCATAGTTGGCGGTGGTAGTCAGCATTTCTGATTTGCTGTAAAATGTATTGCTTGGATTTGTAGTTCTTTATAGCTGGTGGTAATTTGCACTCCTGAGACCCCCACACAGCCCTCCTGAGACCCCACATAGCCCCTCTGAGACCCGGAACAGCCTCTTGGCAATTCTGTAAGCAACACCTTATTTTCTGGCAGTGAGACTCCCCCCGTGACGAGACTCTGGATCCGCCTCTGTTTGGCTCTTGATTGAAATAAGTATGAGGTAAGTATGGTTGATGAGTGCAAGCAGTCTAGAACTGCAGATAATGCATTTAACAGCTCAGTCTTCAGGCAAAATATTAGAAGTTGGAAAAAGTTTTTAATCAAGAACATAAATGTTGTTTGTGACGGTGATGTAGTGAACACACCTTGGTAGTGAACACACCATTTTAGGAAGGTTCAACTAACACATTTTTAATATTAGTAAACTACAAAAGGTGGAAGTAGAATTGAACAAATGTGTAAGTAACAAAATACAGAAGGAAAGGTCAAATGTAAATATGAAATGTCTGAGCATGAACTAGGCTACAATTACATTTAAAGTGACATTAAGCTCAGGAGTTAAATCTTAAAAAGACATTCAAGTACCTTAACTATTCATTAAAAATGTAGATTATAAGTGTATCACTGAGCTGTAGATCCTCAAATCATCTCTGAATTCATGCTGACACTGTCCTTTCTTCTGCAGGGTGGCTACATTTGTTCCCCATGGTCTCTGTGTGTGTTGTGAAGTAGCCACTGCTCCAAGCTCACTCACCACTTCTGTGATGGACTACAATCTCCCGTTTAGTTTACTATTTGTTATCAGATTGTAGTCCATCACATGAGTGAGCTTGGAGCGCACACACATGTAGTTTCATATTTTACTGCATTGTTGTATAATGTATTACTGGGATTTGTAGTCCTCAATAGCTGGTGCCATTCTGCATTGCTGTATAATGTATTGCTGAGATTTGTAGTCCTCCATAGTTGGCGGTGGTAGTCAGCATTTCTGATTTGCACACAGCTTACAACGCACACAGGGACCATGGGGAACAAAAGTAGCCACCCTCCAGAAGGAACGACAGTGTCAGCACCAATTCAGAGATGATTTGAGGATCTGCAGCTGAGTGATACACAAATAAGATGCATTTTTGTAATAGTTAGGGTCATTGTATACCATTTTAAGATTTAACTCCTGAGTTTAGTGTCACTTTACAAAAAAGACGGGCCCATTTACACAGTTATGTTTTAACACACACATTCCGATGAAGTAAAGTGCATTTCGTAGTTCCTCATAATATAGCCAATGAAAATAACAAAGATTGTTGTGGATCCTCTTTAACTCCTGCGTTTAGTGCCACTTTATGGCCTCTTTTACATGGGCACCTCCATTCTGTCTCAGCAGGGGATCCCCTGTTGAGACTCAGGAGAACAGAAACGGATGTCACATATGTGAAATCCATGCCTGTTCTTATTCCATTCAGGTTTGAACAGAATGTAAATGGATTTAAATGGACACATATCCATTTACATCTGGCCACCCATAGGGATTGTATCAACCGCATATACAGCGCTACTATTCAATCAGTGGTCATTAAAGTGTGTACATCAAAACTGTTTTAACAGACAATTGTGTCACCTATGTACAATAAGTGCTAAATCGCAAGTGATGGTAAGAAAGAAACAATGGTGTTTAACAATAATTATTATCAAAGAAAATAAACCGTGACAGAAAATTGTCAAACTCTGGTACTAATGTGATCCACAAATAGAATAATAAACTATGGTGTTATCATATTATTCATAAACAATTTTCTTCCAATTATGATATATTTCTGTGCGCAAAAATATGTGAACAATGATCTCTGTAAAGGGTTAACTCTGTATATTAAACAAATAATAAAGAAAAATATAAAGAAAAAGTATAAATAAAAAATAAAAATATGCAAAACGAAAAATAAAGTCTTTGTGATTATTTCAATCCGTTTGGGTGAGGGTGATCAAACCTTCCAGTGTTCAGTGATTACACAATGGTTTTTCTGGGGATTGTGTTGTAGTCAACACATACCCCTTTAAATTGCGTACTCACCACAGGTTTTTGGCTGTAACAGACAGCCCCACACGATTTGTCTACCGGAGCACGTTGGCCCGATCGTCACTCTTCTAAGTATAGAATGTTCATTCATTCATGCAAAGAAAAAGGTCCTTCCTAGTGCAATAATTTCCAGGAGTTTATTCGAAAATAAAATATTAATTACAATAAAAACACGTCCGGCCGGTTTAACAACAATCAAGTTTGGTATGGTAGACCCGCCCCTACGCGTTTCATCACCACCGGCGTCCTCAGGGGAGCATGCAGGTCTGATTTACCATACCAAATCCTCATTTATATAGTGTGTGTCTAAATCAATATACAGGTGGATTAATAGATGACTCACTCTACAGGTGGGTTAAAAGATGACTCACTAGCCCAGTGAACTGGAATTCGTTCAGACATCCGCCCACATAAACTCAACACTGTTTATTTTTTAAATTTTTTAAAATTGAAATGCTAGTCCTTAAGAATTACTAATAGATCAGTTAAAACATTAAAACAATGGTGTATAAAATAATATATCAAACCAATTGCATATAGAGAACAATATCGCATTACCTCATAAACCGTTTTAATTACACATAAAACATAAATATTAATAAAATCAATCAATATACATAATTTATATAACCCTTTAAAATATTTAAAATAATCGCATTACTTGTATACCAACTGCACAGGATGATGATTCTAGATATATCTTTTAGTATTCTTTTTATTCTTTAATTGTTTACATATTATAGATTAATTTAAAATGTCGAGAGAGACTATGCTTGTTGAAACCGTTTTTTATATTAGTTATATGTTCCTCTAGTCTCTTTTTAAGCATTCTAGTCGTTCTCCCTACATATTGTAAGCCACAAGGGCAGCTTAGTAGGTATGTCACAAACTTACTGTGACAGGAGACAAATTTTTTGATTTTATATTCCTTGTTGGTGGATGTGGATTTAAAAGAGGAGATTTTTTTCTTAGTTCCTGTTGTTCTGCAACAGACGCAATATTTGCAGGGATAGAAACTTACTCCATTAAATAAAGTAATACCTGGTTAGGAGCTCTTTTGTAAAGTATTTTCGGTTTGTTCGGTAGGATAGGACCCAGCACCTTATCTCTTTTAAGTATATGCCAGTGATCTTTAAAAATGCGTTCTAGCAACTTGTACTGGGCTGAATAATTTGTTATAAAAGCTATTTGGGGTGGATCTTTGAATTTCTGTATAGGTGTTATTAATTCCAATCTATCGTTCCTTGATACCTTTTCCTGCAGTCTTTAGTTCCATCTCTCTGTATCCTTTTTCTTTAAACTTGTCTATTAACATATTAGTTTGTTTATAAAAATCTTCGTCTTTGGTACAGTTCCTTTTTATTTTAGTTAGTTGCCCTTTTGGTATCCCTTTAAGCCAGACTGGATGGTGGCAGCTATGTATAGGAATATATCAATTTCTATATGTCGGTTTGAAATATGTTTTTGTAGTAAATCTTTCTTAATTCTTTGTAATATCAAGGTCCAGAAATGTAATATTTCTATCGCTGATATGACTAGTGAAGGAGAGGTTGTGATCGTTGGAATTAAGTTCATCGATGAATAGCTGTAAGGATTGTACGTCGCCCTCCCATACAACTATGATATCATCGATTAATCTTTTCCATAACTTTATATTTTTTATTTCTCTCTTAAAAATGCATTTCTCCTCCCACCTTGACATATACAAATTTGCCAGACTTGGTGCAAATTTTGCACCCATGGCAGCTCCCTTCTTCTGCAGATAATAGTCGCCTTTGTACCAGAAGAAATTATTCATCATAGCAAATCGTAGACTTTCCATGATAAAGTCTTTTTGCTCTTCCTCATAATTGGCAAATGTCTCAAATGCCCATTTCACAGCTTCTAAGCCACCTTGATGAGGTATTACAGTATATAATGAATTAAAGTCTATGGTCGCCATTGTTGTATTTTTATTGATCTTAACATCCTCTAGGATATTTAAGATATCCTTAGTGTCTTTTAAGAAGGCTTTAGTTTGTCCTACTAGTGGTTGTAGGTGATAGTCGATGTATTCACCCAGTCTTGCCGTTAGGGAGTCTATTCCGCTCACGATGGGGCGTCCTGGTGGATTTTTTATATCCTTGTGTATTTTTGGAAGGAAGTAAATAATAGGCATACGGCCAACTGAAGGTACCAAGTAGTCTTTTTCATTTTTTGATAGAATGTTTTTTTTATAAGCATCATTGATTAGTGATTCTAGTTCCTTCTTACAGCCCTGTGTTGGTTTTTTCTTCAGTTTTTTGTAAGTGTCGGGAGTATTCAGTATGTTGGTCATTTCATTTTCATAATAGTATTTATACATTATTACTACTCCTCCCCCTTTGTCTGCAGGTCTGATCACTATTTCTTTCCTCGTTTCATATTCTTCGAGTCCCCTGATTATAAATGCTTGATTTTGAATGTTCTTAAATCGTAAAGATTTAATATCCTCTTCCACAAGGTTTTTAAAGACTTAAATGAAGTGATTGTTGGTTAATTTGGGATTAAAAATCGATTGATTTTTTAGGGGGGTTTTGATATATTTTCTATTCACAGGGGGGTTCATATTTGTAGATACTTTTGGTACAGATGCGTAATACTTTTTAATATTTAATTTTCTAATGTTTTTTTGGATGTCTATATAGGTTTCAAATTTGTTCAAGTTGTTAATTGGAGCATACTTTAAACCTAAACTTAAAACCTTTTCCTCATCATTAGTTAATGTAACAGAGCTTATGTTGAAAATTCCTTCCTTTGCGCTCCCCATCCCCTTCTTGTACTGTACCCTCCTGCTCTCCTACACTCTCTCCTCCTCTGTTTTGGGGCCACCGGTCTTCTGTCCATGGGCGAGGTGATCTCCAAGGTTCCCTCCCTCCTCCGGGTATTAAACCTCCCCTTCTTTCCTGCATCCTGTGATTCCTGTAACCAACTTGGTATCCCCTTGTATTTCCCTGAATGGGGTCCTCCCAGTGGTGTGTCACCCAGTCTGTTTGCTGCCTGGGGGGAGCTTTCTTTCTGGGGGGATATCCTTGGTTGAATCCTAAAAAATGATTGGGAGCCGTGTTGTTTTTATCCTTATTCTTAACCACCTCTTCTGTAGTTTCATAACCCTGTGTGTCTATGGGGCTATCATTCCCTGCCCATCGATTCAATTACTCCATCCTTTTCCCTTTTTCTTTTCTTTATAATGGGTTTCCAAGATTATATAATTATTCTCCTCCATTATAATTGAATTGTTTCTTTCTCACCATCACTTGCGATTTAGCACTGTAATAGGTGACACAATTGTTTGGTAAAACAGTTTTGATGTACACACTTTAATGACCACTGATTGAATAGTAGCGCTGTATATGCGGTTGATACATTCTAGAGCTACGGGTTTATTGTGCGGCAGCTTTCAATTTAACACTTTGTTGTACCTTAAGGCCCCGTTCCCACTGCGCGATATGCAAATCGCGCGTTTGTCGTGCGATTTGCATATTGCGCGACATCGCGAGATTTGCCCTGAGATATCGCGTTCAAGCTTGCATTGAGCAAGCTTGAATCGCGGCTAAATCCGCTCCAAAAAGGGTCCTGCTGTAGCGACACACGACCCGCGACAGCAGGACCCTTTGCCCCATTGAAATGCATTGGAGCGCGATATCGCGCGGTAATTTGCCGCGATATCGCGGGAATTACCGCACGATAAATCGCTCAATGTGAACAGGGCTTAATAGAAGTCATCACTCGTCACACGAGGGGTAAATTTCATTTTATTTTATTTAATCACTTTTCACGGATATTCAACACAAATTTATTGGTAATAGTTCAATTTGTTCACTATTTGATCTTTTTAGCACTGCTCATCCAGTTAAACCACCCATAGGGATTACATGTATGCCGGATGTAAATGAATGTGTATCCGTTTATATCCATTACCATCCATTTTTTTCTGTTTAGGTGTGCAAGCTGGATGCAAACTTATTGAGGAGAATTTATCAAAGCTGGAGCAGACAAAATCTGGAGCAGCTGTGCATGGCAACTAATCAGCTTCTCCCTTTCATTTTCAAATCTTAACTGAACAAACTGAAGAGAGAAGCTGATTGGTTGTAATGCACAGCTGCTCCAGATTGTGTCTGCTTCAGTTCTGATAAATTCCGGCAAACCTAAAAGGAGTCAGATGTAAACAGATGCACATCTGTTTAAATCTGCCCACCCTTAGGGAAACATTGCAGTACCTTTCAGTATTCAGATCAATAAGGCCCCTGAGAATTCCTAAACTGACATCAATAGGAAAATAGAGGCAGCTGTTCAGCACAGCACACAGATAATGAGGCTGCAATATCAAGTCTGTAAAGAAAAATAGAAATAGAATTTCTCTGTTTGATGAAATCAAAATCTAACAATTATTCAATTGTAACAAATTATCAAAATCATGGTAACTTGGTATGAAGTGTGACTTAAAATATCCAGAAGGAACCGGCTCTAAACAATACTGTAAGGTATATATTTTCTGGCTGATGCACACACTGAAACATCAAACATTTTTAAACTAAACTTGTCACACACTTGGACTATTCAGAATGAGCATATCATAAAAAAATGGATAAGCAGGGGTTAACTTCAGTGACAATGGTGTTTCAAATCACTCAGTTAATGCAGAAATATAGGCAGCTGACACTAGAAACTTGTCCTGTTGAGCTTTACCCTACTTTTCCGAGCTCCCGAGGCTTCTTTTTGCTCAATGGGTCTACCCCTATAGGATGACCTATATGTAATATCGGAAAAGAAAATAAACTAAATTTTTACAGGAAAGGTCTAGATTTAAAGAGGAACTCCAGGATTTATTCAAATTAACCCTTGCAGTGGGGCTACCCCTGCACTGCAAACGTTCAGTGGTCATTTTGGCCTAGGTAAGAAAATATACTCACCTGAGCCTTGATCGTGCCAAGCTGCAAAAAATCCCTGCAGTCTCTTCATCCCCGGGGCTCTGGCGGTCTAAGGATTTCTGACATCATCAAGTCTAATGCAGGTCCATTAGACGTGATGATGCCGAGGGACATACCACAGCCGGAGCGCAGAGAGAAACGTGAGCAGGACCAAGTATCAATTAGGCATATCTTCTTTATTTTCGCTCCTAGACCAAAACTAACACTTGCAGTGCAGGGATAGCCACAGCTCAAGGGTTAATTTGAATAAATACTGGAATTCTTCTTTAAAATACAGCTACCTATATATATATGAATCTCAATGTATTGAAATGTATATTTCACTAAGGTACACTATAGTTATGCATGTTT
This sequence comes from Nanorana parkeri, assembly GCF_000935625.1. Lineage (NCBI taxonomy): Eukaryota > Metazoa > Chordata > Amphibia > Anura > Dicroglossidae > Nanorana > Nanorana parkeri. The sequence continues at coordinate 495,147 of NW_017307017.1, forward strand.
TCATCATACACTACGTTTGAATTGCCTAGGCTTGTGGCAGGTTTACTTGTAACATTGACTAAGCATTACACAGATAAAGAATATAGACTGTACTGTAAAATGTAACTGTAACAAATGAATGACTCATTAGTAGAAGGTGAACTATTTAATTACAGTATAATATCACAGTTGGGGAGAAGGTGATGGAGAAAGGAAAGAAGGTTGACAGGACAAGTCACAGTACAGGAAAATGTTTGACAATATCTGAAACTGATGAGTGGAAACAAGGGAATGGCAAGACGCTGCCTACTGAAAATATCACTTCTGGTCTTGCAGTACTAGCTACCTGGTTCAAGGTTTAGCAATGATAGTTCATTTTACATAGCACAGTGCACTTGTCCGTATTATAATATAATTAGAAATCAGATTTTACATTGTTTTTCTGCTTGCAATAAAGTTAAAGCAAGGGTGCCGATCAAAGCAGACATTGCAGTAAAATGCAAGGTCTGTTTATCTTGTCTGGATCCCTTTTCCCTTTAATTAAATTTGTCACTAAATTTTGGGGTTTAATAAGGAGTTGCGCTAATATTGCGCAACATAAAAATTTTCAACTACCACCATTTTATTCTATAGGGTCTTGGCATTCAGAAAATATATAATGTTGGGGGGTTTTACGTCATTTTCAGGCCTAAAATGTGGAATATAACATGGGTGCAAAAAATGAAAAAAGGGCCTCAGTCATGAAGGGGTCAAACACTGTATGTTACATTAGGTCAAAAATTGCCACTGTAAAGAAAAAAGTTTGATGTCATAATTACTTACTCCTATCTTCCACCTGGGGTACCTAGGCGAATCCTGGGTAATACAAAGCAGCCCAAATCTCCTGAGAAGATGCTCTTGGAATGTCCTCTCATAGATCTGACCTGCTCTACTTTCCCCAGGAACTTTCCCAGAAAGACGTTGAGGTCATGCTCAGCAATGTGGAAGACGGTTTGACTTAAAAACAAAAAAAAAAGCCATACAAATTTTGCATGATATTTTAGTATATACAGTACACTAGTGTCATGGCCCCAGATTCATGGTACCTTCAACACAAACCACTGATATCCACACCCCGTGGCAGTCAAAAAACGACATAAAAGGATATCTTCACATTGACAAATGTAGTCACATACTTTGATGAAAACCAGCCCAGGTGCCTTGAAGTCAAATACACAATATATGAATGAGCAGGGGTTGAGGTACTCACAGGTCTTGCAGCAGGAGAAATTAGAGTGAACAGCAAAGGTTTTATTGTATCCCATGTTTCAATGGGGCTCAGCCCATTCTTTATCAGGGCAACAAACAGACTGTGCAAGACTAAATGCCCACATACCACACACCAATCCACCAACACTGTGATGTCACCACCCCCAGTGAGACCAAACAACAAATGACTCTGGGGGTAACAAATAGCAACCAGGGCCAGGTACACTGTAACAAACTAAAGTCTGGAAATCAATGAACCAGAACTCTTTGTTATCTGGAATTCAATGAACCAGAACTCTCATCTAACCAGAAAAAAAATCCCGTGTACTCACAGTTCTGCTGATCTGTGCCATTTATTATCCTGGAAACGATCGTGTGCCTATTTATCCTAATTTGTTTTAAGTGTTTTTATTTGTCCTAATTTGCTTTTGATTACTGCATTTCAATATCAATATGAAGTCAATAAAGAGTTTGTTATGGAATGGTATAGTATGGGGTATAGCATTAGTTAGACATATTTTTAATAGTAACTCTCAAGCAACTAGAAACTACATTTATCTGGAATCTACCAATCATTGTGGATGCTGGATAACGGAGAGTTTATTGTACAAAGTATATACAACTGTATATAAGCGCAACAAGCTAGAGTTAACATTTGAGGAACAGACCAAAGAAAAAATTACTCTACAGCAAAAGTCCTACAGGAACACTGTAGCCACCTCCACTCTGATAGCTCATCATTGGAGGAGGGGTGTTGGCCACTGAAAGATTCTGTTCACAATAAAAAATTACCAGCAGGACATTATAACTTCTCAAACAATAGGGCTAGCCATAGAATAAGTGGAGGGAAACATTATTGGTTATCCAGATCAGTTTTATTATGTGGTAGTAGTAGCTCAGCCCAGGAAAGATCAGGAGATTCATGCTGTGGTACACATCAATCATTTTCTGCAGCAACCCCAAACAAGTTCACCTTGTGTTTTTATGGGATATTTTTGGTAGAGGATGTAGTGAAGTAATATTCATTGTAAAAGGGTTCATTGTTGGTGGGTAAAATCCTGTTTTGCTAACTGTCACTATTAAATACATGAAATGTTTGTCCATACTGGTGCGTTCATACCACCTGTATTTTGAAGGCTTTGATGAACAGTGGTTTGACTTGGCTGGTGGGTTATATAAACACATTTTTGCCAGTAGAGGAACTTATGTTGTCATAAAATACAGCAGGAATCATTTTATAAATGAGCAGAGGTTAAGGCACTCACAGGTCTTATAGCAGGAAAAATGTGAAGAGCAAACATTTTATTGTGTCCACAATTTGTTGGAGCTTGGCCTGTTTTAACAAGGCAACAAACAGACTTTGCAAGACTAAATACCCAAATACCACACTCCCATCCAGCAACACTGTGATCAGGGCCGGCCTTAGGCCTTTAGGCGCCCTGTGCGAGAAAGCTTTACAGCGCCCCTCAGTGACCACACCCCTCATTGGCCACACCCTTTAGTTGCCACACCCCCAGTAACCACACCCATTTATCACCCATATTTTTGGTAAAATATAAAAAGACGGGGTCACGTCGGGTAAATAGAATGGCACCCACCCCCATTGAGACCAAACAACAATTGGCAGGCTCTGGGGGTAACCAACAGCAACCAGGACAAGGTACACTGTCACAAACTATTGTATACAATAAAGGCATGAAGAGAACACGTCCAATAGTATATTATATAGTATATATGTGTAACAAGCTATTGTGTACATTTGGGTAACAAACCAAAGAAAAAAAAACAAAAATTGGTTCAGTGCTGAACGGTCTTTCAGCTTGTGCTTGTATTCCTGCTGATCTGTTGCCTGTTACCTCAACCTGGATTGCTGCTGACTTCGACTGATTGCTGCCTGCCCCTGACCTCTGCTTGTTATCTGGACTCTGCCTCTGCCTCTGCCTGCTCCTTCTGTACAGTGCTGAACCCTGGCTTGTTTGGCCTCACTCCAGTTTCTGCTGCAAAGCTTGCTGACATTACAGCTGTGCACCAGCCCTGCTCATCCTTCCAGGGATCCAGTTGCTGGACTTCTACCAGGCACTGTGTCTGAACACTTTGGCACCCGTTCTACTCTCTGTCTACTCGCTCCCTGTTTCCACATCCAGGGGTGTGAGACAAAAGCCGCAAGGTATTAGCCTCCTTAGATAATCGGTCCTCCACCATGTACCTGATACCATACTCTGACCTGTTTTCTAGCCGAATGTAATAATAAGATACCCAAGAATGAGCTGACATGAAGTATGCACAGTTTAAAGGAGAACTATGGGGTTAGGGCTTTTCCCCATAGTTCTCCGAAGGGTAACGGGAGAACACCAACTAGCGTCCTCCTGTCACCCAAAGCTCAGTATACCGTGAGCTGCAGCTCGCGGTATACTGAGACGCCGCAGCTGAAACGGATCCCGACAATTATGTCTGGATCCGCCCAGCTGTGTGAGTGTCAGCTGGCTCTGCCTATCTATAGGCAGAGCCAGCTGTACCAGCCACGTCCATTCCGCCAGTCAGCGCTGGAGGATCGGACAGGGGAGGGGAGAATCCAGTCACTCCCCTGTCACGGCTCTCTGCAGGGACAGGATGGAGAAGTGAGCGAGCGCCAGTATGTGTTCGCTCACTTCCCGATCTACTGAGCCGACCTGTGAGTTTCATTGTCACAGGTCGGCTCAGATTATGAGGCTGAGTGAAAAGCACTCACCTCATAATTCTCCTTTAAATCTCCAAAGTCGTCGAGTAATGTGGCATTTTCTCTAAACTTTTTTAGGTAAACACCATAGGAAGGATAACAAACCCCTTGAAAGTGCAAAAACACGTACAATACATGGGTATGTCTTGGGTATGGCTGCAAAGTGTATTGGTTTGTGGGAGATGGTGGTTGTACAAGAGAAAAAACTTAAAAGAGAACTACGGGGTAACCTTTTTATCCCATAGTTCTCTTAAAGGAGAACTATGAGGTGAGTGCTTTTCACTCCCCTCATAGTTCTAGCCGACCTGTGACAATCTCATTGTCACAGGTCGGCTAGAACTATGAGGGGAGTGAAAAGCACTCACCTCATAGTTCTAGCCGACCTGTGACAATCTCATTGTCACAGGTCGGCTAGAACTATGAGGGGAGTGAAAAGCACTCACCTCATAGTTCTAGCCGACCTGTGACAATCTCATTGTCACAGGTCGGCTAGAACTATGAGGGGAGTGAAAAGCACTCACCTCATAGTTCTAGCCGACCTGTGACAATCTCATTGTCACAGGTCGGCTAGAACTATGAGGGGAGTGAAAAGCACTCACCTCATAGTTCTCCTTTAAGGGTCACGGGAGGACGTATACTTGTGTCCTTCCGTGACCCAAAGCTCAGTATATATAGCGAGATATAGCTAGATATTTCGTGTAAAAATCGAGACTTTACCTACTTAAATTAACAAATATTCTGATTGCTTAGGCTTTTCATTGAAGATAACTCTTAGATATGCATTTTCCATTATATGCTCTGTTAAAATAACTATATTTAAAACAGGTTTATGTTAAATGTTTTACTCCTAAAACATTCACGTGAAGGAGCAAGTGCAGTGTCTATGTACCCCAACTTGTTCCTTGTAAGTGTATTTAAAAAAAAAAAAAATAGCATAGTTTAACTTGTACTGAGGTATCGTTTTAACTGTTTGGCAGTTAAGCTTTTTAATCAATTATGTGGATATGTAAATAAGAACACTACCTGTATCTGTTTAAGATATCTGTATATTCTACTGCATTACTGCAATATATTATCTCTTATGAGCTTTACACCAATGCAGATTGAACATTTTGCCAGTCTCTTGGGGGGTTTCCATAGGGTTCTCCTTTTTCCCACAGACAAAACACATGTCAAGTTAAGTAGATGGTCACAAAAGAGAACCTATCAAAACAGTTGCCTAGAATCGCCATCAATTTGACAGCACTTGGCTGACTTTTCTTCAAAAATAAGACAAGTAAAAGGCCAAAGTTAATCTCTACTAATATTTTGTTATGGACAGAAATAAAAGAAGATGACCAAGCTATGTAAATCTGCCTCAGCAATCGTCCAAATACGTGATATAAACAGTGAAATGATTCTGTCAGCTTTACTTTTCCACTCTAATAGCTGCAATCTTGGAAAGCCTATTTTAGAGTTTCACTATCCATGTTGTCCAGAAGTCATCAGCATGACCTCAGTGGGCAAATTCTTCTGACAACCTTCACACCACCTAAATGCCAAAACATGAGGAGCTGCTGCAGAACATACCTAAAGGCAAAAGTGCTTACTGAATTTGTTTCCTGGGGAGGCTCATAAGTGGCCTCGTACTGTAAATCTTTGCCAATTTTAAATCAGAATAAAAAAATAAAAAAAAGAGTGTGTTCTTACTGTAAAGTGACAATAGTGCTGACCTACAAGAATTTGATGAAAGCTTTTGCAGTTTGTTTGCAATCCTGCCTGCCTGCAAAGAACAAAAATACAAAAGCTAGCTGATACTATCCATTAGGAAGAGGCAATATGCCTGGTAAAGGCCACGTAATGTAACTTTTTTTTTCATGTCCTCCTTGTATCTTTCTTTCTAAAACCACAACTATTTCTTAGCTGTGGTATTCTTATTTAATAAGACAAAGCAGGAATGTACAAAGTGTAGAAACCCATGAAAAGTAATTAGATTTAACCTTCAACAGATTCAATTAATTTACTGTTCAGTGTGCACAGGCCACCTAAATTTATAGTAACATATTTGTTTTAATATATAGCCAATTTATAATATACATAGCACTCTTTATTTAAAGTAAGTTTTAAAACTGCAATACAAAAATGTTTACTAAAAATATGCATATTAAAAAAATACATTACATAAATTGCTTGTCCAAAATGAAGGTCACCCTAACAATTGCCATGATATAATTCAACTATCCCCAGTATGTAGATCCATGTTCTGGCCAGTTATTGCCGCTCCACACATATCCTTGTCCAGCATTTTCCAGTTGTACAGCAAAGAAATGCAGATTGAATAGTTTAGCCTCGGCTCAATGAAAGCTGCTGTGTTGAATTATAAAACCCCAGAGACCGTAATTCTTTTACAAATATTACTGTTATCTTCAATTAAAATAAACACGTGCCCAAAGAAAATTAAAGCAAAATCTAAGAATAATGCATTAAATATTTGAAAACTTTCCGTGAATGACTGTATAACACGTTATACATTTCAGATTTTTAGGGCAAGTGAACATTTAGCCACTCAAACTATTCTATTTCTTGAGTTTGCTCTTCAACATCCAGCTGATACAAACATTTCCTTTTTTTGTTGATTTTATGCCATGTTACACATTTTCTTGCAAGAACTAACCTTGATTGTTGAGAATGAAAAGGTGGGAAACTGTATCTGAAAGAGCAAGGCCATTTTTTCATGTCCATTGTGAGTTGGCCTTTTTCCTTACAGTATAGGTTCGTCAGGCTAGCCTTTATATAAACTGTAACCAGCATAATTCCTTGATGTCACTATTAAAGCTGAAGTTTAGTTCTTTTTTTTGTTATGCAGCCACAGGGATACAACTTACCTCCAATGAGTTGTGTCCCATGTCCTGGTGGCTGAAAAAGTTGTGCTGCTCACCCACCCCTTCCTCCTCTCTCCTCCATTCACAGAAATTGTACTGTTATTTCCCACAATGCAAAGTGAACTGTATTTGGGGGAAGGCCAAATGAATGACATGATCCACCATCTCCAATCACAGGTTGCTTTGCATTGTGGGAAATAATAGTACAATGTGTATGAAAGGAGGAGAGAGGAGGAAGGGACTGGCGAGTGGCGCAACTTTAGCAGACTCTATCACATTGGTAGAGGCTGCTGTTAACCCCCACATCATCGAAAGATCAGCGCTGGGGTATCGAGCAGTAATTAAGGGAGGGTTTCTACAATTAGCAGCAGCCAACAGGTCATGGAACACACCTAAATGGTGGTAAGTTATGTCCCTGGGGCTGCATAACAAAAACAAAATGACCAAACTTCAGCTTTAAGCTGAAAGAGTGTCATAGATTGATAAGGTATATCCCAAAATGGATAATGCAGTGGAAGCAACTACTGCATTACAGTTTGATATGTACTCTCTTTATGGAACCAGTGAAGAATGTAATACATTTCCTCTAATTCTTACATCTATACAAAGCAAAGGTAAAATTGTTCTCTATGACTACTGGCCACTAAACCTGTCTCCTCAAGCTGTGTTATGTACTGACCTCTGCTAGCTGCATGCTGCTTGACATGTTCTATGAGGAACTGATACTCTGCAAACTGTGATAATATAGCTTCCTTTTTAGTAATGATCTGCAAACATTGCACAGTGACATTCAGCAATGAAAAGGAATAAAAAAAGCTTTGTGTATGTCATGATCTTGTGTCATGGCAGTACCTAAAAATGTTAGACTACTAAAACTGGTAAAATGGCTTCATAGTTGTAATGACAATATCAGACAGGAAGCATAAAGGTGGCCATAAATTGTATCTACAACACGTTTGATTACACGTATGTTGGAATGACCAGCACACACTAAATACTATTAGAATAGAATTTTCTTTCTGGAGTGGAATAGAGCAAGTTTTAATCGCTGCTTGGTACTTTCTGGTCTCCAAAACCTGATAGGGAGATTCTTTTTTTCAACAGTTGTAATAGGCCTGGACAGCTTCTTCTTCACTTGATTTAGTGATACTTCCATATATTCTTATGGAAAATCCACTAGAAGAAGAAAGACACAGCAATGCTGATGCATTTGTTAGTAGAACCAGAAACCTGCTGTTGGCAATTCTCATTGTGACTTCTAGCAATTCTCAGTGTGACTTCTGGCATTCAGAACCAGTATCAATAATCTTGCGGTCTTTCTTCAACCCTATTCTTCAATTCCTAACGCGAACACTTATCCCCCCACCCAACACTTAACCTAACAACTAAATTGAACCTAACTCTAAAGACAACATGTCATGCTGCAAGGGAAATTTGCTGGCATGTCCCCTTATTCGAGCATACCATGGCACCCAAACCTTGCCCCATCCCATTACAGCACTCTCACATTACAAAGACGTGCCCACATTTTGATCTGCATGTATGTATGACAATTGTGAGAAGGCACAACAGAACCATGAGAAGTATAAGAGTATAATTATCTGTGTCACTGTGCTTTCATATAACATCAGTTTAATAGCAAAATCTCCTGATGTCGTTTCAAGAAGTGTAGGAGTAGATTACCCGATACACAACAACATTTTTTAATGTAGGGGACATCTCAACATTGACAGGTAAATGGAAATCTCTTAATGGGGACACCTCTGCTAGTATTAGTTGTAAAAGTTTGGACTTCTCCACACTGTTGAGAGATTTTATTTTCTTTGCTGCCACCATCTGTTGATGGTTTGGAGCAATGGCAAAGTGCCATTGGTCCAAGCTGTCCAATCAAAAAAGAAAAATAACCCACTGAGGACATCGACCTCGATGCCTCACCAGTGACGAACAAGTGAGGAAAAGGGAGGCTCCTCCCTGTCTCTACCCTTCCCCCTCCCTCTCCCCTTCACACTAGCTTGGTGACTAGGTTGGGGGGGGCTCGTCTGGATGGGGTGGGACTTCGTCATGCTAGTCATGCTGGGGGAGAGATGGGGCCTGCTGGGGGTGGGGCTGGGGAATGCCCCACCCAGCATGAAAAGTACCACACATCACTATGGTACTAAGGTATCTCCAGTTACCATATAAGCATTCACAGAAAGTAGATTATGGTACAGTCAACAGAATATGGCCAAGAGGAATCTTTTGTGAGGCACAAAGAGCCTCACATGCAGCTATTTTTGACCAATGTATATCCGTTCTTTTGTGTGTGTCCGTTCTTTCAACTGGACAGAGGGTTCTAAACCCTATTAGGAATGCTGTAGGGTAATAGGACCTCCTGGTCCAATGAAAATTGCCCATGAGACTAAGGCTTATTGAAACAGCAGGAAAAAAAGTATTGGCAATAACAAATATAATTTGCCAGTGCAGCTTAGAATGACAAAAAATAAAAAAAATTGAGTTCTTTAAATAATACAACAGCTTTTGCACATTCATAACCAAACCTGGGAACTTGCCAGAATTGACCAGACAATGCCAGAATTTCACTGTTGTTGCCAGGTCATTAGCAGATTCTGTCTAATCTTTAGCTCGGCCTGTCGAGGAATGTTTGTAAACAAAGTTATTACAGTGCGTCACTTAAATGAGTCACGCTGCACACGCACAGCCTGCCTTGTCACTGTCTGCCTCCTGGAAAGGAAAGAGAAGGCAGGTGGGGAGGGGTGAGCAGTTAGCTGAGCACTGAAGCACGGTAACAGAATGGCTGGAGGACAGTGGACCAATGGATAGGGTCAGACAGGGGGATCGGGACAATGTGGCCACACCCAAAGCACCACCCAAAACCCCGCCACCATCTTCAGGAATAACAGTTTTCAAAAGTTCCCAGGTATGTTCATAACTCACTCTGCATTACACAAACGTAAAAGAGATAACTAGTATTCAATATGCTAGTATTCTAGCATAGATATCAAGGCTTCTATAGCCACTATAATAGTTATAAAATTAAGCCTTTTTTATAATAAAATGAGTTTTATTATGCTTCAATGGAAACTTTGATTGAAACTTGAATGCTGGTTCTGTGATTTCAAAATGCCTAATAAACAAACATAAAACTAAAGCAGAATTTCTATAAAGCAGACAAAATGCTATGGTATATGTTCACCCCATACCTTATCTTCTAATCTCACAAAAGCCATTTGTATGCGAAACTGAACATATCCGGAATACAGTAGCTTAGGTAGTAAATAGAATCTATCGACTCTTTATGATTCTCTTTATATATGTCCCATGTGTCACCTCTCCCTGTAAATACAGATCCCCCTGCAATATCAGCACTAATAATATAATGTACATAATCATTGTATAGACACTAAATTTAAACATCTGCTGCCAGTGCCAGAATGCATTAGTTAAAAGACGTTCATCCACTTAATTATGTCCTTTCCTTTCATTTAGATGGTTTATTACACTATATACGTTTCTTTTTCAATAAAAAACAAAGCTTTCTTCAGCATGCTTTGATGGTTCATCTACTCGCATGCATTTAACCACCTAATGACTAAAGGATTTATCCATTCTTAATCCCCAGAACAGATTTTAGGCTTTGGAGATGCAATATTCTATCTAGCAATAATTAATTTTGTTTTTCATTATTCAACCTAACTATAGTTAATACTATCTGTCTTTGACAAAAAGGACTTTTTCCTGGTACCATATACACATAAAAGGGCATTTCAATTTTAATAAAATGCCAAAATACCACAAATGATGTCACAAATTATGCTACAATTTATTTTGATTTTATTACAATAAAATGGAATTAGACATTTTCCTTCAGATATAATTGATCTGATAGGAGAAATGAGGACATACAGAAAGGCAAATTGTGTTTTCAAAGAGATTTTGCACTGTGAATATTGTCACACCAATTATTAGATACATGCATGCATGTCATTGAATGATAATTTAAGAAAAATTCTTCAGTGGCATCTTTTAGCCACAGTAACTATAGATGGACCACAATTTTACACATGCGATTAACCTGCATGCCAACCGGTTAACAGCTCTTCATGGAAACAATTTGGCCAGTTAGAAAATTCTCCCTAACTAATAAGCAGCATGGGCACTGTCCATCTCCCCACTTCCTTCTGAAATGACATATAAACAAGTGCTCTGCGACACTGAAACTGAGAGGCTATTTGACTCTAAGGAAATATCTGATAGATAAGACTTGACAGCCAAACAAAACTCAAGACAGACCATATGTGCTCCTTGCTGGACCTTTGTCTCAAAACCACCCACAATAATAATAATTAGGGATGCACCGATACCGATACTATTATAGGTATTGGTGCCGATGCCACCTAGTGACGAGAGAGCATGGAGCCGGCTTCCTGGCCAATCATTACAGCGCCCGGCTTCCTGATTGGCCAGAAAGCCGGCTCCATGCTTTCTCGTCACCTAGTGACGAGAAACATGGGGACGGCTTCCCTGCTAATCGGGAAGCCGGGTGGCGAGTCTTTACACACTGCCCGGCTTCCCAGCTAATCAGGAAGCCAGGTGGAGAGTCATTACAGTCCATCTGGCTTCCTGAATGGGTCTTCCGGTACTCAGTATTCGGTATCGGTGAGTACCAAAAAATAAATATCGGTACCCGTACTTGATACCGAAATACCGGTATCAGTGCATCCCTATTAATAATAATATGTTTTTAGTGCTTTTCTCCCTGGGGGCTCAAAGCGCTTATCAAATTGGTGTTGGAATTGAAGAGAAGGTTTTGCCAGGTGTTGCTATTGGCCTGGGTGAAAAAATGTGTCTTTAGTTTCTTTTTAAAGGCATCCAGTACAAGGATATCAAGTACAAGGGTAACTACAGACAGAAACATGGCTGTGCAATGTGTTCAGTGTCTGTGGAATGTAGGTAATATGTGGATGATACATGGGTCAGTATAAGAACATGAGAAATGCAAACTTTTAGTGAACACACAAACTCAGTGGACAAAAGCATTTAGTTCATTTTAGAATGTAAGCTCTCACGAGCAGGGCCCTCCTAGCCCTCTTGTCTTGAATTGTATTGTATAAGATCAAAAAACTACATGTCAAAAAGGGGGTGACGTTCAAGTCTACAGAAATCGTTCTCACACAGACCAGTGTCAGCTTTTTGACTTCCACCACCCACTGAAACACAAAAGTTTTTTTTTTTTCTAAACTGCAGCATTAAGCTGAGATAGTAATAGCAAACACAAATGGGGCTATTCACTAAAGGGTGAAGAGTTTGGAGAAGGCAGGAGTGAACAAGCTACATGGCTGAACTGGAAAGTGAGCTTAATTAGAGAATTTCTGCAAATCAGCTATTTTGGCCTAGATTGTGCACTTCTCCTGCCTTCTCCAAACTCTTCACCCTTTTGTGAATAACCCTGAAAGTTTACAAAATAGAACACAGACATCTCAGAAGTGATTATAAAGTTTATGTCCACCAGACTGGGGATTTATTAAAACATTCACAAGGTCAGGCAAAATCATGGAACCATCAAACAGATGGAAGAAGCAGAACACATGGAATAATATAGTCCTCTCGCAAGTGGCTTCAGGATCAGAGAAACTCTATAGGATTTTTAACAAACATCAAATCCATGTGTCTTTCATACCCAACAGCACATGGAGACAGAAGCTTGTACATCCAAAAGACCCAAAGTGAAGTAACATGGCATATGCAGTGCACTGTAGTGCAAAGATCTGTACATTGGGGAGACAAAACAACCTCCCTGCAAATGGATAGCCCAACGCAAAGGGTAACATTTTACAGTTCAGGACTTCCTATACCTTAAAGTGTATTTCCACTTAACAGTCAAATCTAAGACAACCCCACTATGATTGTTATTCATTTTGTAAAAAAATCATTCTTACCTTTTGGCTGTTTCTTTGGAGCAGGCCTTTGGGCAGAATGCAGGCTACTCTGAACAATTTAAAAGTCAATTTAAAAGGAATACAGTGGAGACAGTTTCCTCTCAGTAACAAATAATTTAGAACACAAGCTCTGATATCTTTAACTCTTTGTTAGGACAGTGTTCAAATCTAGTTTACAACTGATAATGAGATCTGCCACCATAGTACACATAGACAACCTTCAAGTTGAATTAAACACATGTTGTTTTTTTGCATATATCTAGATATATGTAGATATATCTAGATATATGCAAAAACATAAAATAAAAAAATTACCAAAAAGGTAATTACTTACCCGTGTCTCCGCCGCTCGCTCCCATCTGAAGATTCTGGAGCGGCCGTGAAGGATGATGGGGCCATGGCACATGTGCAGTGGAGATCTTTGGCGGGGAGAAGAGGAGAGACACAGTGTAAGTCAATGCATGCAGCTCTGAGTGTGCAAGTTGGACAGACCGGCATTAGCGCTGGAGGGACTCCTGAAACTACTGGAAAGATGATCGGATTAAGAGGCAGCATTTAAGGTAAGTCCTTAAAGCAGCATGGGGGGGGGGATTGTGAATTTAATGTCACTTTAACATTACATAGAAGTGGAAATCTTCAGTTTTGGAGTGTACAGAAAAGAGTGAGTAAAAATGTAAGCAGCCTTTTTTATATTTGTTCAGTTATGCTATGTGAATGGGAACAAATATAAAATAGGTGTCATCTCAATTTGGCTACAAAAATGTAAATACGCTTTAAGGAAAGAGACATTCTTTCGAGGACAATGAGGTCCACATTTTGGAAAGGGAGGACACCTGGTTCACAAGAGGTGTGAAAGACGCCATTTATTTCAACTGGAACAACTATCCCTAAACAGGATTGGGGGTCTTCAACAGTACCTGTCTTCCATACAAATGACTGTTTTAACGTCTTTCCTGGTGCTCTGACAATTCACAGCTTCAGCCATGTAAATTGATGTGTTAACTCCTGTGCAGACTTTCCAAAACTAGAGGATGGAATTATGTAATTAGAACATGGTGGTTGCCCAACTGTCACACTTCCTACCTTGTTCCTGGACTATCAATATCTGCTTGACACATTCCATGGTAATTAGATTAAGGTAACTGTGTTATCTGTGTGGATATAAATGCTGGGGTATTTTCTTGAAACTTATTAGAACTGAAGAAGTGGCTTAGGTTACCCATTCCTTCAAATAATTGGCTCTTGTGACTCGGCTGACCAGGGAAAAGGCTATACACCTCATTAAATGTTACCTCTATTTCTGGCAGCAAAAACCCACAAACTTTTCAGATAAAATATTGTGATTCGTTTCACAGACCCTAGGGATTCACTTCAAACGTATAATATTATAGTGGTCCAGCAATATCACTGCTTGGAAGCACTTACCCCTAAATATCAGTTTCTTGAACATTATGTCACTAAGATTTACACTGAACTTCAGTCAAACAGCTAAATGCGCAGCTGAAATACACATTGTACACACATGCATTGCCTAATTTGTCAAATAATTAGACATTTTGTCTAGCCATTCATTAAGACAGCACAGCCAGGATGATGACAACACTTTTACGGTCAGAGTTAAAGGAATGCAGTAGTGAAGCCTTTCTGCCTGCAGCCTGGTGATTGGACAATAAAGGCTCAGAAAAAAAAGTCATCCTCTCTACTTACTCTTACTTTATTATCCTGTCAATATGTTCCCTTTCAGCACACGTGCATACAGAAGAGCCTGATTGGTTGCTAGTGCTGCTGCTCCCTTTCCAATCTGAGTGCTGATATGTCAGGGATTACAGAAGGCTGATTTCGAGATTGATTCAGGTACTTATGATAATTGTATGTACAATGCATTGCTTTCTACAGGAATACAAAACTGCATTACATTGCGTGTTTTCATATCTCCATGAAATGTATCTATACTGATAATTTTGCAGTTACTAGCAAAGCTAGGAAAGAGCATTATACAATTATTTACAAGCATATACCAACCCCCTAAAAGAAGAACAGAATGAAGAAACATAGGGGTCTATTCACGAAGCAGCTGAAGGATCTAGCCGTAGCTTCGGCCGATCCTTCGGCTAGCTTTGGCCCCTGGACCCCTTCGGGTCAGTAGAATCGAAGGGCTGCTGTACGGGCTATTCACTATAGCCCGTACAGCTCCCGAACTTGGCCGAGTGGCTCAGTCGAGCCGAACGCATATGCCTCAGCTGAGCCGCGCTGAAAACCGAAGCTGGCCGAGCGGCCGGCCATTGCTCGGCCGACAGCCTGCTTCTGACAGCTGGGCGAGCCAGCCGTGATGATACGGCTGGCTCCGACCTCTTGGGATAGATCAGCTTCCCTGGTTACCAGCTAACCAGGGACACTGATCTCCAGACAGCAAACTCTCCCGGGCACTCCGGGTGTCTCCCGCTCCCGGCCGCCAAGGAGAGAAACACTGCTTTTTCTTTTTTTTCTTTATTCTGACACGGAGCCGTGTCAGAATAGAAAAAAATATTTTTTTTGGCCATAGAAATGCATTGCTAGATTCCTTTTGGATATTTCAATTTGCAATAGCCAATAGCAAACTAGCATTGCACTCGCCCTCTGCTGCAGTTCTCCATCAGCTCCACCACTACTGATTGACGGGCGGGTCCAATAGCTAGTTTGCTATTGGCTATTGCAAATTGAAATAGCCAATAGGAATCTAGCAATGCATTCCTATGGCCAAAAATTTTTTTTCTTTTTTTTTCTATTCTGACACGGCTCCGTTCGGCTCACTTCGCTTTAGGTCGGTCATTCACTCGGCTGCCTACGGCAGCTTAGTGAATAGACCCCATAGGGTTGTCTCCCCTAAACCTTAACCATAATACCTATATACTGTATTTACTTGTTTACAAACAAAAGTTTTATATCTGTGTTTGTTTTGCTACAATCGATAATGGAAACAGTTTCCTTTCAGACTCACTGTTTCTGATTGGAACATCATTCTGAGCCTTATGAAATTGGGAGTGGGGGAGTTTGGTGAAGGAGTCACAGCTCCTTTCATGTGTGTAAAAAATTTCTATAGAGCTTTCTACAGACTTTTTTTTCAACAGATGGAATGTGGGAAAGAACATGAAAAGTAGTAGAGAAAAATATTTTTTTTTAAATGATCTTGTAGTTTCGATCATAAAAATTAAAAAAAATATATGCAAAACTACTATACAGTACATTTACTTTAACCAGAAATAAGGTCTCACCTTGCTGCCTTTCTCTGGCTGGAATTATTAAAAAGAAATAAAGAATCTTTAACCCCTTCACGGTCCATGACGGGATAATCCCATCATAAAGTTTGGAGGGGTTAAACAGAAAAGCCGCCAGGAGTCTGTTCAGTTTTGTAGAGCCCGTGGTCAGCTTTACAGTAGAAGCGATTCTGGCGGCTCAGCTGCTGCCAGATCACTTCTACGATCTGGTAACGCCTTGTTTCCTGGGCCTACTACGGGCCCAGGACCAGCTTGCCGGGTGTCGGCGGTAAACTGGGGAGGAGATTGGTGAACGTCCGTTCACCGATTTCCTCCCTGTACTATGGTGGGACACGTATTGCATTACTTCCGGTCAAATAGCTATCATTGCTGGGCTCCTAAAGCCCAGCTATAAGCTTTTGAAGTGCGATGCACTTCAATATCTTATTTGGAGTGTAAGGCCCCATTCACACTGAGCGACATGAAAATCGCGCGATTTTGAGCGATATTGCGCGACGAGCGATATTGAGCGACTATTGGGCTGTATGCAATCAGGAGCAATATCGCTCGAAATCGCTCGAAAAAAGGGTCATGTAGGAGCGACAAGATACCAGCGACGAGCTACAAGCGATATTGAGCGATATTGAGCGACGAGATGTGAACAGCTCCATTGAAATGGATTGGAGAAGCTACATAGAGCGATATCGCATGGAAATATGAGCGATATCGCTGCAAAAATCGCTCGATAAATCGCTCAGTGTGAACGGGGCCTTTAGACCCCGTTCACATATAGCGACATATCTTTGCAGCGGCCGGGATAGCGCGACTTTCGGGGCGACGTTCCAGCGACGATCCAGCGACGGTAGCGCGACCTTCTCCGTCGGGCTCCATAGAAAAAAAGCAAAATCGTGCAAAATCCGGCGAAAAAAGGGTCTGGTAGAAGCGACTTGCGACCGCGACGAGCGACGCGCGACATGGAGTTAAGACAGCTCCATTGAATAGCATTGGCCGGCCACTTCTCGCGATATCGTGCGGCAAAAATGCGCGATATCGCGGCGGAAATCGCGCGACAATTCGCTATATGTGAACGGGGCCTAAGGTGACAATAGGGGTCTTTTGGACCACCAGCATCACCTTAAAAAGTACCTTTCACTGCCAATATGCTATCACTTGGGGGGCTTGTAAGCCCCAACACCAGAGTGAGAGCAAGCATTCTAGGGCCAGTATTTTTGGGTAGCTCTAAATTGATGACCTGTAGAGGCTTTTAAAGCGTCATCTATGGACTTTTTGGGGTACTGAAATCTGTCGCAGTTTCACACAATTTTTAACCTGGGCATGTTGGGTATTTATTTACTTGTTGCAACCTCATCTTTTATTTTAAAAAAATGGTTTAATGTAGTGTTTTGGGGCGCAAAATTTAACTTAAGTGTATTTTTCACTACACTTTTGGGTATGATAATAAGTTGTGCTAATGTCGTGCAACATAGAAATTTGCAAATGCCACCATTTTATTCTATAGGGTCTTGGCTTTCAGAAAATATATAATGTTTGGGATTTTAAGTACATTTCAGGCCTAAAATGTGAATTATAACATGGGTGCAAAAAAGGGGTTAAAGGTAGGAGGTGACTCCCCATCCCCTCAAATATCAAATTGTATTATCTTGTATTTTATTCAGTTTGTTGACATATAACTACAGTGTTTTAACTGGCCTGCAAACTAAGGATATGACATTTTCTGGTTGTTAAAACAAACATCTTCTCATGTTCCCCTGAAAACCTAATCTCCAAGCAAGTAGCTGAATACAAAGTTAAAATACATATACAGAAACTATTTAACCTACCAAAGGTTTTGTAATTCTGTACAGCCACTCTTATGATCCAGACAGTACACACTATTCTACAGGGTATCTGCTTTCAGAAAATATAATTTTCAGGCTTAAAATGCAAAAAATTAAAAATCAGCTCTGGGAATAAACAGGATAAATCTATTACATGTGTGAAACACAAAAATGATAAAGTGCTTGAGATAAAAGTACTTCAGTTTATTTTGAAAGAAATCAAGAGATTACAATGAATGAAAGCTGGCAAATGAAGTGGATGTGTAGGCAATACCTTTTTTTTGTTTAGTTTTGGATAGAGTAGGGAAGTTAAAATCCCTCTCAGTTAGGAAGATTTTCCTTTCATTTCCTTCCCCAAACCTGTAATAGGAAGTGAGAGGACATCTACATAGTGGGGGTAAAGCATTTTTAAGAAGTTGTCACCAGAACAGGTGTCCCGGTTGTCCGATCTACCCTCACTTTTTGTCCTGTTGACAACTATAAAATTGGATTTCCCATCATTTTCTGTCTTGGTGACAATGGCCACCATGAGAAAAAGAAAAAGTTAATCTCCGCAGTAGGGACACAGTCAGCAATAAAAACACGACAGGAGATCTAACACTAGGGCTGCAACCAATTAATTGATTAATCGATAAAAATTGATTATGAGAATAGTTGTCAACTATTTTCATGATCGATTAGTTAGTTGGATCCCCTAGCTCTCTCCTCTACACTGGGAGGAGGGCACAGCAAGCAGTGGGCGGGTGCAATAGCCAGCCTGCTATTGGCTATTGCCATTTGAAATTGCAACTGACTGCACCAGCCCACTACCTGCTGTATTTGCATTCAGCTGCCATCTGCAGAATCTTTCCACTGGCAGCTGTCATTCCCTGGCTGAAGCTATTCAAGAGGCATGTGCTTACAATACAATTATTTTTTTTTTAAATTATAAAAGGTGGGAAAAAAGTAATCTTCGGTTTCGTCCTGACAAATTCTGCTGCAGGAAGTGCGTTGCAGTGCCATTGATTTCATGTCATCCCAAACGCGCCTCTCATCCACAGTGTGATCGCCCACGCTAGAACACACGGACCACAATGTTGTGCATTCCAGTGCAGTGCTATTGCAAAAAATTGTGCATGCAGTTTAATTCTGAAGTAAACTTTATGTTTGTAACACTGGATTTGTGTGTTTTATTTTAAATTAAGGATGGTATTTATTTCATTTTTTAAATCCGATTAATCGAAAGAATAATCGGCCAACTAATTGATTCTGAAAATAATCATTAGTTGCAGGCCTATCTAACACACAGTATCTATAGAAACACTAAACCAGCAAAAAATAAATATAAAATATTGTCAACTGATTAAACTGAAAAATATTGTATTCTGCTAACTATGTGTGGTCTAAGCCCATCTAAGCCCTCTTGTCTCTATCTCTCAGAGTTACAAACAGGCATTTGCAAGATGGCCTTAAACATCTTTAAATGTAATTTACAGCTGGCACAGAGCTGGAGGGGGTGGGGCTAGGGAAGGTGGGATGGGAGGGGGGATAATTAGCGCTGGTAAGTCATTTATCTAGGCTTCTGCAATCTAAAGAGCTGTGGGTGGAGCTAGGCATGGCTTTTAACTAATAGGACAATCAACAATGCCAACATCGAAGCAGCTACAGCAGCAACAAGGGTAACAACACTGCAGTGATTTCACTGCAAAAGGAAGAGTGTTGTCACCCCTATCAAAGCAATTGCCTATCTAATAGTTCTACTGGCAGGATCACAGATATTTACAAAATGCTCCAGGTGGTATATAGAAAAACACAGAAGCTAATCTTACTGGTATGGACAGTCTACATCCCATTTAATTTAATAGCTTTACCAGTTTACTTAAATAATAGCCAATGTGCCCTGGCATAACAAATCAGTAAGCTCAGTCAGTAAGTTTTCTCAGTCAGCTACTACATATACAGTATACTCACTAGAATCAGATGCATATCAGTGGAACCTACCAATAACCTCTGCTTCCTATGCAATGGTACTTCTACTAAGCATAGCCCACTTATAGAAAATATTGTCTAGCTTGTCAAAGAGTGGACTGTTGTGACCTTTTTTAAAGCAGAACTCCATGATAAAAGACATTTTGAAAACATACATGAGCACCCTTTCTTATCTGCCAAAAGATTTGTATTTTTGTTCCCCAGTTATTCTTGTGGCCAAGGTGGTCTTGCCTGACTGGGTCTATAATGAGAAAGATATGTGGGCTGCCATTGCCAATCCTTTGTTTGATTCTCTACTTCTTATCATCTGTGTGATCTGTACATCTAGTAGAATTATGGCCTCACAGTCTAAAAAATATGTGCACTTACCATTGCACTAATCCTCCTGCAAAGTCCCATAAATACCTATTGATCCTGCCAGTGAAGGCCACCTTTGACAGCTTCCGGTGATGGGGAGACAGTACTACTAAATTCAAAGAGGCTTTGTCCCTCATGTAGGCCGTGCATTATAGTGGGATAAAAAGATGTGGCAGGATGCTATCAGCATTGTTACTGCTTATTCAGAAGCCTGTATCTTGTCAATCAGCAGCTGGCCACACCTAGCCCTGCCCACTGCTCTTTGGATTGTCACAACAGGACCCTCCCACTGTGAGCTGTAGTGTCTGGAAGGAGTGTCTGAGACATAAATGAAGGCAGACGTGGCTGACTCAAGAGTAGTAAAAGAACATTTTTATTTAATGTATAAGGCTCTTGCATCAGATACTTTAGTAACGGGATTTGAGACCTGTTTAGGCTACCACACAGGAGCCATTAGATGTACTTTAAAGTTAATAAAAGTTTGGTACAAGACAAAATATGACCAAAATAGGATTTAAAGCCTGATAATAAAAAGCATTTTCACACACTTGTGTATATATTCCACTCTACAGTCATTATTTTAAAAAGAGTTGTTGCAAATTCTGATACAGTATAAGCATAACCATACTGTGAACATAAAGGGTTCCATTGGTGTTTAGTCTAATCACATCACCAGGTGTCTCAGCACAGGACATATAAAAATCTATGGGCCATCTGATATTATGCCAAGGCTGTGGCCACATTCCTGCAGACGTTCTTACTCGTGGCCTCTAAGCAGACTGCCTCCCTGTCATAGAAGCTACAGAGATTTATACCAGAGGCTATGTTCTACATGTACCGGCTTGTGCCCTTGTCATACTAGAGCAACACTATAGCAAATACACAGCTGTGGGGGACATTTAAAAAACTAGTGCAAGTTGAAGAACGGCCTTTAACAGTCACATGTAAAACCATGTATCTATTTTTTTTTTTTTACTTCACAAAATAGGGAAACTATATAAATGTGTGTTAATAAAACACATATGTCGTAAATAAAAGACAACATTTTGAAAAAAAACTGTCCGCCTTTCAGACTGTGTGCATTTTATGGATGCATCCCACATATTTACTGGTCGGCATGTCATTTCATTACAAAAATTGATAGAGTAAAAGAATAGGCCTTTGCACCATTAACACGATTATACTGAATACAAATGATAATACGGCATTATTGCTTCCAGTTGAACACACTTTAAACCTTCAGTAAAATACTATAGAGAGTCAATACCCTGTGCAGTGAACTGAACGTTTGCTTTTTTTCATGTAAGTCAAACTGACACATAGACCCCATAGCGCCAGTATATCTCAAGAGAAATGTTGGTCTCAATGCACAGAAGGATCAGCAAAGCATAAACAAGCAGATCAGTATCAATGGATACCTTTGCTCTTCCTGGAAAAACCTAACATGCACTGTCATAGACAAGTCAACGGAATACTACACACTATTCCCCTCATGTGAAAAGTGAATCAATTTCATATTTTTTTTATTCTTTAACACAACATAGTTCTCAACCGATAGAGGAAGCGCTGTGAAGAATTCATCAATGAAAAAAGAATGCAATTACATACTAACACTCTTCTGTTTCATAACCAATGACAGACATAGGATTTGATTTACTAAAGGCAAATAGGCTGTACACTTTGCAAGGGAATTCTCACTTTGCAGGGGAATTTTCCCTTAGCTTAGAGAATGTGGTGTAGCTCTGCTGACTTCCATCATCCAATCATGTGCAATACTGTTTATTTCATTTTCCTTGCATGTGATTGGGAATTGTTTGCAAATGAATTTTCACCACATTCACTAAGCTAAGGCAAAATACTTTTGCAAATAAAAAATTCCCTTGGAAAGTGAACAGCCTATTTACCTATAAATCAACTTATAGAGCAAGGAAATGGTGTCGGTGCAGTCCACAGCATATATTCAAATGCTAACATTAAAAAGCCGTTCTAAAACAATGGCAGCTAACCTCTAATTACTATGAGCAAAATGAACCCTTCGCTTTTGCCCAGCTTTAGAAGTCAGCTGTTTTCAGTGTTCTGTTGATCACAGTTTTGCCTTAAAGTTTGATTCCAGGAAAACAGCTAAATACACAGTCCACTCAGTCTTGAGATTTGCAAGCTTTTTTTATACTGCACAGCCAGCATCCTCACACTGCTTATTCAATGTAGGTAACAAAGAAGCTTTGAAGCTAAACCACAGGATGGTCAAGTCACCTTGCAAGCTAAACAGCGTGGCAAGGGTGTGTGAATCACAAGATTGGCTTTCCAGATTTTGAAATCTTTTGGAAGGCAAGCCAATGTACATAAATGTATTTTTATTATGTATTTGGCTGTTTATTTGGAGTTTCACTTTATTCATACAAGAAGATGAAAAACAATAGATAAAACGGTTATACATAATAAGCAACACTTTGGGGCTTATTTATAACTCTTGCCTCAGCATACCTTTGATGAATGTCCTTCGCATGCAACTAACGCTACTAAATGACGCTAAGGAGCATAGGGAATTCTTGTGTCCCTCAGTGCCATCTAGCTGCGATAGTGCGGTAGTGTGAACGGCATTTACCCAGCTGTAAGCTGGATGAAAGAGTTATATACAGCCCCAAAGTTATTTCCACCTTATGACAATCACATAAAAAGAGAAGAAGAATACAAATATTGGTAAAATTCCATACCTGGTGGCCAAAAATCCCAAAAATTCAAGCAAACTATTGCATTTCTATGATTGGACTTCTGCCAACCACCGTAAACAACAGCAATATGGAATTCCTACATTTACTTATGGCTGCAGGAGGTGGACCTCTCCATGCCTGGACATGAAGAGGACACCCAGCCAAATGGAAGTTTCCTTTTGATTTTCTAAGAAGTGTCCTTGTTAAAGGCAATTAAAAGGTAAGGGAACACACTTGGATGGGGCAAGGACAAGGAGTAGTGAGGTAAACACAGATAGGATGAGTGACACTGTCCACGTGGAAAAAAGAGTGATA
This sequence comes from Nanorana parkeri, assembly GCF_000935625.1. Taxonomy (NCBI): domain Eukaryota; kingdom Metazoa; phylum Chordata; class Amphibia; order Anura; family Dicroglossidae; genus Nanorana; species Nanorana parkeri. Next base: position 518,309 of record NW_017307017.1, read on the forward strand.
GTTACCTACGTTATGAACGAGAGCATCTGCAATGGAGCATGGAGAATAAAACAGCCAATGAGACAAAGCATGAGAGATGAAGAAACATAAACATTCAACAACAAACTCACAATATTCCAAACATTCCAATAAAAAAACAGCTCACATTTAAAAGCCAAACTTTTATACCATTTTTAAAAAGAAAAAACCAAACACAAGTTGCAAGAAAAAAAATAAAAATAAAATGAAACTACAGATTCACAAAATGCACAGAATGTAGACACAAGAAGCACAGCTAATAGAACAAGCATAAAACATCTAATCCAAGCAAATGTGGTTGTAACCATTCTGTAACATGTACCATAATGGGAACTTGTACAGCTTTCTTTTCTACCACAAAGTACAGTAGACATAGGGAACATCTGTTCTAGTGTGTTGTATGTAATAACACAATGTATAATTTAGAAAATTGAATCAATAATGACTATAAAATCTGACTCAGTCTGAAGTGTCTATGAGTCAAGAGTGTTTCAATGGAGTGGGCATTCCGTAGCTGTTGACAGTTGAAAAACACAATGAATGGCATTAACAATGTACTTACTGGCAATAAGCCACCTAAGGCATTTGTATAAGTAAGTGATGTTACATGACCCACACACATGTGGATACATAACCTGTTGCAGTATGTGTGGACCTTTCATAGTGATCACTTTAAGGGCCGGGACTGCAGCTACTAATCTCCTCCTCATATAGTGTCCGCATAGTCATTTCGGAGGGGTCAAGCAGACTGGATAGTGATGCACACATACCATAGCAAAGCGGCTTCCATTTTACACACACCTCAGAACTGGGAGATGGTCAGGCTTCTGTAACACACACATCAGAGGCAGTGGGGAAGGGACTTCTGTTATACATACACCTCAGAGGCAGGGAACTTCTGTGATACAGACACCTTGGCAGCAAGGGGACCCTGTGATACACATACCTCAAAGGAGAGGGGACGTGGCTTCTGTAATACACACACCAAACATCTCTGTCTCTGTTAAAATACTACAAGTCATGCAGTGTCTCTAAAATCCAGGCAACAATATTCAAGTTAACTCAGTTCCTGATTATGATACCCCTGCTTATGTGTGTTACGTGGGTGCACAAGCATGATTTTCGCTTTAAAGCATAATGTCCATCTTTCAAACAAGTTTCATACAGTAAGGCAGGACACAGCAAAAAAAATCTATAAAGGTAGTAATAAACGATCTATATGGTATATAATCTATCATGTCTGTACTGGATTATACTTTTTTCCCACTGTCTTCGGGTTTTTGTTGCTTGCTATGGGGGTCTTTGTACAGTTTACTGTGTTCACCTAGCTATATTTAACATGTTGTGGTTAAAATAAAAACGTGAATACTAGTGATGTGCTAGCTTGGTGTGAGCCAAGTTCACTGAAGCCAGTACAAAACTGTCACTGACACACCTCCCTCCCTGGCCAATCAGTTGCGGCCCTGCAACTACACATCACGAACGGCCAGGGAATGCCTATGGCACAGCTGATTGGCCATGAGGGGTGTCTGTCAGTAACAGTTTAGCACGGTCTTGGGTGAACTTTGTTAGCACCATGTCCCTGCACAGCACTAGTGAACTCAAGAATAAGGTTCTTTATTTTTTTTAAAGTGACAGCTGTTTTTAGTTGAATCCAGTGAACTTTGAAAATGACAGTCATGGGGCCAAAATGAAAATCCTTACCCTGTATGTTAAAGCTTTGTTTCTATTGCGGCTCAGGGCCTGGTAATTTTGCCCGGTGAATCCCGCTAATGTGCATAGTACATGAAACCTGCATGCTCTCCTACAGTTTGTAGGTATCTTGGTGTTCTTTCACAACCCGGGAAACTATAATACTGATAGGCAGCTGGATTTAAAACAATGCCCCAATCCCTATCCGGCTGTTTCATTACTGCTATGGCTAACTGTAAAATAGTAGAAGAATGCAAGTTTGTGTCAGTAATAGGATAAGACAGCTGGGGGCCTTGAGGCAAGATAGGAAACTGACCTAATGCCACCCTTCGAGACTGCAAGAAGTCCGTATGATACGTTTCCTCCTGCTCAAACTGCAAACTGGCATTACTGTAAGTTCATATCCCTATGATAAGCCTCCCTGGGGGCAAGGTCTGCTGTAAATGGTTCCAAATACTGTACAACAGGTATGTCAAACTCAAATGAAACAGTGGGCTGAACTGCTCTAAATAAATCTTCATAGGGTCACATTATGTCTCCCGAGTGCCACATGTACTCAATTCCAGAAAGAAAAGATTATGGTACTTTGGTAATTAATATTACAGCATTAATTGCGACTTACAACATTTTATCCCAGAGAAAAGAACCATAAAACATTTCCTGAAGTATTCAGGTGCAAAACATATTCAGCGCAGTGTAAACTTCATCAGCTGGAGCACAGATGGGGCTCAGCTACTCTACTAAACCAGCTGAGGGCTGCAGATAATGAGTGAAAGAATTGCATGTGGCCCAAAAATGTACAATATGCTGTAGAAGATGGTGACTCAATGTAAAGCAATAAATAAAGGTGCCTATAAAATTCTCATGGCGTCCATTCACTATTAGACATTGGACACAAAGGATACTTCAAGATTCTATGGCACAATTGGGAAAAATGAAATGCTATTCACTAAGCTAAATATTTTGCAGCACTGCCTTACAGTATTAAATTTGCCAAGCAACTTGAGTTATACTGTAAGTGGACAGTTAGAGATTTTTATGACATGTGTCTAGTGTAGTTACGGATACCACAATTATGTGCATCACATTCACCAAACACTTTCTTCTATCTTTTGAATTTCTGTATACCATGGTTTACCAAAACTCAACAGTTTGAACCTCACACTTACCCTTTACTCTCTCCCCTCTGTTGAGCTGGATCTCCCCAGGTCCTTGTGGTTCGTATGACTTCACTGCTATGAACGTTCTTCCAGGAACAGCGCTGTACAGTTTCCTTTTTGGCCCCCTAGGGCCGGTGCTCCTCATATCCAGGGGCCCGGGGCTGTAAACAAACACATAGGTGATGGTGCTGAGTGCAGGTGGGCGTGCCATTTGGGAGGTTGGTAGCTCATAACTGCCCCACAGTCTAACTGACATTTCAACTCTGAGGTGGACAGTGACCCTTGCTGCTTGTTGTGGGCCCCCAAGTTTCCATAGCAGGCCACAAACACTCCCCCCAACTCATTCTGAGTTCAATAATATCTTATCAAGCTTGGTTCTCCTGTACATAAAGCCCCCACCTTAGTGAGGGTGATCTTGTACTCTGTTTGCCCTTAAATCACCTCTCCCTTGCCTCCCACCCCATGCAAATCCACAACAGTGATAGAAAATGAGGTCAGAGAAAGAAAGCAACAAGGCAAAAGGGTGATGTATACGATAAGGTAAGATGGAGGATATAGACAAGGCAATTGTGAGAAGGGCACAGAAAAGGGATAGAGAAGGGCACAGGAACAGAACACAGTGCATCAGAATGATGAAGAGTAAGAATCCAGAGGGAAAAAGAAAGGGTAGCGGAAGAGGGCTGATGAGAAATGGACAGGGAGATAAATAAAAATACACAGAGACGAGCAGGATTGAAACACAAGGAGGAGGATGGAAGGAAGGAGGGATGGAGACTGAGGGATGGAAGGACTGTAAAAAGAGACAGATGAAGAGAATGATGGAAAGCACGGCTGTCTGCAGTTCTCCCTGTTCTTTTGCCGTTTCAGTTAAACTGTCAGCAGCAGAGGAGGGGGAGAGCGAGGAGGGAGGACAAGGGGAGGAGAAGGGGGGTTTGTCCATTCATGCTTCTCTCTCCCCCTAGCATTCTACAATACCCAGACCTGCTAACCTCCGCCCCCCACTCACCAATCTTCACCTTGATCAATAGGCAGCCCTTCGTTTCCTATCACTAGCCGTATCTCTTTGGCCTCGCTCTCACTCCTATTCCTCCCTGATTAATCTCTCACAATCTCTCATGTTTTTATTCCACATCTAGAGCTCTTAAATCTCACAGTTTAACAAGGTAGCCTTTGCATCTGATTTTTTTCTATTATATTGCTTTCAACCCTTATTTTTATTTTCCTTCAGACCCCTGTTTGATTTGATCATCCCTCTATGCCTACTGATATTCCATTTTCCATACTTTTTCCATACTTCTGCATTTCGCTCCTAAAAATTTTGAACATCCCTAAGCCTTTTCTAGTGACCTTGCTACTGTCAATTATCTTTATGTGATCATATTTTTCTTCAGTGTTTCTCTTTGTAGTGCTCCCTCCACTCCCTGGGTTTGTTCATTAACGGGAAAATGTAATCACCCAGCTTTCTCTTTTAATCTTTCTCCTTGTGTCTACCTGTCTTACTACATCATTTCATTTTGTCCCTTCTCTCTTGCCCTCACTTTTCCTTCCTTCCTTTCCTCCCTCCTTCTCACTTTCACTCTCTCCCTCCTCTCTCTACTGCCTGACAGATTTTGAATTACTGCAGAGAGAGTGTGATGGGAGCTGAATATTAATGCAAAATGTGTGACAGAGAAAGAGACTGTTTGGTTATAAACAGAGAGACCACTCCATATTAGACCCACTTACTGCCTCGGAAGAAAAAAAAAAACCATTGCTGCAACACAGAACAATGACATGCACCTATTATTGTAGAAAGCAAGTAGCCTACTAACTATTTGAAGGCAGTCCAATAGACAATGCTATTATGTAACTTTACCAATCTATAAACTGGATTATTGTAGCAGGACACATTAAGACTGCAGCATAGTTTACACTGGGCTGCCATCCACAGATATGGACAACCAAATAACAGCATGTAGAATACACAGTATTTATATGTACTATTTTTTTCCCCTCCCCAAGTGGAGCTCTTCAAAGAAACCTATTTGATCCTTTGGCTTTAATACTTTAGGCAATGAACCAGAACAGGCATGCAGACCAAAGCCTTGACTTCCCTTGCTTCATATGTGGCAATATAATAAGGTCTGTAAGGCAGAGGATCAGTATGGCAGCCAGGCAAGCAGCCTTTTTACACAGATGTCAACAATAGTAGCTCATTTATTTCTTCAAACATACTAAGGTCTCTTTATAAACAACTTGCAGGGCCTTTTGCCTGCACATATTTGTGAACGTTCTTTTTGTGCGATTAATGGCAAAAATGAACATTCTTAATAGGGATGCACAGATACTTTTCGAGTACCAGTGCAGATACTTGGCATTTTCATGAGAACTACCAGGGTTGCAGCGGTTGCAGCTGGGACCTGGCTCTCCACCACTGTCCTGAAATCATTAGTCTGTATTGTTTTAGAAAAACTGTCACATGACAATAAACAAAAATGTATCAGTACTCGTACTTGTAAGTACTCAGCAAGTACCAGTACTCGCAAAACTGGTATCTGTGCATCCCTTTATTTATATTTATAATAACAAAATCGTACATTAAAACAGAGATGCACAAATCCCAGGAGCTCCGTGTGCTCCTTACAAATGACAGCTGCCTCCTAATTTTTGAATTTTTCTCTAGTGTAGTCTTGGAGCTCAAAAGTATCGGTACATGTACTCGTACTTGTACCGAGTACTGTACTTGGTATCTGTGCAACCCTAATTCTTAATATGTTTTCTTTTCAGGTTCAGAATATATTGTTATACAGTTCTGCTTATGGCCAATAGATGGAACTAAGGAGCATAGCAAATAAGTATTTATTTCTGATGCTCATCTAGTGGTTATAATGCAGTATTACATGACAATACATTCGACCTGGAAATAAACTATATTAAAGCAGACCTTTACCCATATCTTTAAAATAACAACAAACACACCTTTAGAAATGTTTAGTAATGACAATCTACAAACACATACTTCTAGATAATTGCAGGCTTTGTATCCTTTGCATACCTTATTTGTCTTTTCTTCCCCAGTCTTCTGACAGTGGCCATGTTTACTAAGGGCAGCTTACTAGCTCTCCTTTTACTTCCTTGATTTCTGGCACATGTGACTAAATATGTGACCATGCTTATCATCTCAGGGGAGAAAAATGCCTTTACCTGAGGTCTTGTGAGATTACAGATGAGATTTCCCAGTGTGCATTGCTTTGTCATTTTGCCCTTTCAAAGCAGGAAGTGAATGCTCTGCAAGTGTAAGTATTTCATAATCACAGCATTTTACACCTGACATGTGTATGTTATTATTAATCATCATACATAGAGGGATGCATTGGTAGAATTAGATTTTTGAGTGTAAAGGTCCACTTTAAGAACAGTCGTTTTTGCCAATAATCAGACAAAAGGAACATTTGCAGATATTCACAGACGAAGGGCCCTGTGAATTCTTTGTAAACAGACCTGTAAAAGTCCAAACTGAAACAGACTGTTTCACTTCATAGCATGGCATGAGTATGAAAATGTGAGCATAGCTGTTAATAAAATGCTTATTAATACAAACTTCAGCAGCAACACTGAGATTCAGCTGAATGACTAGTTTAGCTGAACAAAAAGATCTAATGCAATGTTTCCTAAAAGCTTTTAAAAATACTAAAGGCTCATTCACACTGGGCGATCTGGGATTCCTGCCTCAGGATTCCCCGATGTCCCATTTAGATGCAGCCACTGTACCCATTTAAGTTAATGACTGGATGACAGCGAACGCATCTGTAAGTGTCAGTCTGCATGTGATACGATTACATATGGTTTGGAATGGATCACTGTCCCTGGACACAGGAAAGATACGTCCACTGTCACCTAGTCATTAACTTAAAAAGGTACAGCGGCCACATCTAAAAGGTACATCTGGGATTCCTCTCATAAGAATCAGTAGGTTCCTGCTGCAGGCATCACAAATCGCCCATTGTGAATGAGGTTTAGAGCTGAATTCTGGGGCAGCAACTTTATTTCCAGTAAAGCTCAACATATTTAGCCTTAAGCTGGCCATACACATATCTGCAGATTTTCTATGGTCAGATGGAAAACGTGCAACAGATTCCTCCAGTTATGCTAAACTGTGTGGATGGAGGAATCTCCTACTGGACCAAGCTTCAGTATCTTGCTAGTCAGCCCCGAAGGCTCTTAAAACATCTGATCAATGGCTGCATCCAGTCAGATTGTTCAGATATTTTGACAGTTAGCGGGGCTGACTAGCAAGATATTGAAGCTTGGCCCAGTGGAAGATTCCTCCATCCACACAGTTTAGCGTAGATGGAGGTATCTGTTGCACTTTTTTACATCTGACCATAGAAAATCTGCAGATAAATCTATAGGTGTATGGCCAGCTTTACTAACTTTATTAAATGGCCTCTGAGCTGGTGTTAGATGCTTCCACCCCATGCTTCCTAGACATATAGTTTGCATCATGATTTCAAAGCAGAAAACTAACCAGAAATGATAGAACAGGCTCATAGCAACAGCTTCTATAAGTGATGTATGTTTCATATTTAAACTGATTAAGATTACACCAGAAAACATATTTTTTTCAAATGCAACAAAAACCCTGGTATCTGCCTGCATTTGATGTAGTCATCAAGGGACCATGTTGGAATCCCAACATATACCACTTATCCACCCTCTGCTCCGAGCAATTAGCAATTATTGCTGACTTTATAATTGTTTGGGTGAGTAGCTTAGAGTAGCTTTTTAGCTTTCAAAAACTGGTACACTGTAAAGAAATGTATGCCATTTATGCTGTGATAGTATTTATCACTGAGCAAATGTAGTATCTATTTCTTGCTATTGACAAAAAAAATGTTTTCCTTCATTGTTGTACAACATTGTTTTGAATAAATAAAGAATAATAAAAAAAAAAGAATAAAAGGTTCGGAACCTATGCTTTGCACATGCAGGACAAAGCAACAAGGTTATTTACGTCCTTATCTACCCATTTGCACATTTGCTGCCTCCCATGCCACAGTGAAGAGAAACATCTGGTGGGTGGTTCTAGGTATGGAAGAGAATATGACTCACACCCTCCCTGCTGTTGGCTGATTGGTACAGTGCAGTAGAGGGTCCTACTAAACTAGGCTTCCCCTCTTCGCCCTCTGTAGCTCAACAAAAGGTATGTGCTGCTAGGTGCATTGCACGTGTTCACTTTAAGGGGTCAGGTCAGTAACTATAACTTTTTTTATTATTATTAACCACTTGCTGACTGGGGTGTTTACACCCCCTTCCTGTCCAGGCCATTTTTCAGTATTGAGCGCTGCGGTACTTTGGCTGACGTTTATTCCGTCATGCAACGCTGTACTGGAATGATTTTTATACCATTTTTTTGGAGACAGATAGAGCTTTTTTTGGTGGTATTTAATCACTACTGGGGTTTTTATTTTTTACTATATAACAAAAAAGTACAGAATATTTTTCCCTTTATTATTTTAGGAAACATTTATTTTTACCCAATTTTTTGGTAAAATATAAAAGGCGGGATCATGCCGGGTAAATAGACACCAAACATGTCAAGCCTTAAAATTGCACGCGCACGCCAAATCGCAAAAAAAACCATAGCCAAAATTGGTAATAGGCGACGCTTTAAAATATTTTACCGCTCATCAGTTTAGTGTTATCAGTGATTGATGACCCTAAAATTATTGCTCTCATTGCGACGTTTGCGGCGATATGTAACACGTGCAGCATAATTGGAGCAATCGTCGTTTTCACATCTAACGCATTTTTGCGCATCTACAGTATGTGGGGGACTTAAAACATTTTTTGTGGGTTTCTTGTTTGTTTGGTGTGTGTAAATTTTTCTCAGTGCACAGGCCTACATCGCCCGTGATGGATGGACGCCTGAGATCACGGTGGCAGGGAGAGCGATGGCGACCAGAGGTAAGGAGGGGGGGGGGGGGGGAGCGCACCGTCACTTCCATCATACAAGCGATCGGGCGTCTTCACAGACGCCGGACTGCTTGTATGTAAACTGCCATCGCTGGCCGTTTAAAATCCAGGCGCTTTCCCGGCTCGTGCGCGCCAGGGGACACGTGCGAGCGGGCGCAGGCATGAAGGACGTCTAAAGATGCCCACCCGCATCCAGGAGACTCCCGTCCGGCCGTCTTTCAACGATCGGCGGACGGGAGGTGGTTAAATTAAAACTGTATTTATTATTTAACAGGGCAGAATATCTGTGTGCTGAAATTGTTGGCACTAAAACACCCATGTCAATTATTAGAAGCTAAAAAAATATAATTCTTAAGTTAATATTTATTAACCACACATTGCGCACATTGGGGATGCACCGATACTGGGTTTTCGGTATCGAGTTCGAGTATGGATATCTTTTGGTGCTCGCCGATACTGAATACCGATACCGGAAGCCCCATTAAGAAAGCCAGGGGGTGTATAATGACTCGCCGCCCGGCTTCCTGATTAGCCGGGAAGCTGGCTCCATGCTTCCTCGTCACCAGGTGACGAGGAAGTATGGAGATGGCTTTCTGGCCAATCAGGAAGACGGGGAGCGGGTAATGGCTCAACGTCTGGCTTCCTGACTGGCAAGCTCCCCGACCAATCAGGAAGCCGGACATTGAGTCGTTACACGTCCTCATCACCTGGTGTGACGAGGGAGCATGAAGCCTGCTTCCTGGCCAATCAGGAAGCCGAGCAGTGTGTAATGATTCGCCGCCCGGCTTTCCGATACGCTGCCATAGTAACCCGTGTTAATAAGTAACGAGCTGGCATCTGCACACGTATCTTGTACAGCTGAGCACATTGAACCAATCACAACTGGGAATATGCAAGTATCTGAATGCTCAATCTTACATTGTCCTAACTGTGGAGATTAATGAAGGATTTATATTTTTAAACTCACTTAGTGTTACTTACTTTGTCTGAGTTTGACTCACTGAAGACAATGAAGACAGACAATTGAAAGGGCACCAACAGTCAAATGTCACGTGACCTCTAGCCCTTGATACTCAAACTGAAGAGTCAGACATAAACAAAGCTAACTAAGGAGGCTAAAGATAATTCATCAACTGAAGCCATTTTTAGTTTTGGAAAGAGTGGAGAGGGATCAGAACACCTATGAGGTTTTTATTGCTGTCTTGCTGTCACAAATTTTGGGTTATCACCAGAACAGGAATAGATGGGAAATCTTCCAATGGAGATAATAGTTCTGGTGACCTGCTGCTCACCGGGGATTTCCTTCACTTTGAAGGGATTTGTTGTGGCTATCAGACAGGTTGTGAAGGAAAATCTCCCGAATGGGACACAGATGGCACAATAGCTAACAAAGGTTATAACCATCTCTTGCAGTCGGCTAATCCAGCTGGATCGACTGACCAGTCTTTTGGAAATACATTAATTGGACCGGTTCTGATTACTACTGTTGCACCCAACATAAGCAGAGGTGTCAAATCATGCAAGAACTGTACAGGTAGTCAACCTCCTACTGTATATCTATGAGCACTCTTATTTTTTTTATTTAAAACTGCTTTTTTGTTTACATGGGGGGAAAAATAACTCCAAAACGAAAAATAACTCCAAAACGAATAGTCCTAACGCAGCTCCACAATGGAATGAACAGGATAGCAGCAATGTACACGCTCGTCCATTGTGGAGCTGCGTTAGGACTATTCGTCTACTGAATATTGTGAGATATACCCCTTTGTGGGTTACAAGCAGGGCCGCCATCAGGGGGATACGGCCAATACTCATGTAAGGGGCCCATGCAGCCTGGGGGGCCCATCCGGGACCCTTACATGAGTATCGGCCAACCGTGAAGGGCGAAGAGGCGGCCGGGCCCCCACACTGGCGGCGAAGGCCTGGCCCTAGCAGCGCAGGGCCCCAGTATTGCCTCTCTAGCGGCTTCGAGACAAGCTGGGGCCACATCAGCAACGCTGCTCGTCCCATGTCGGTATGGCCGAAAGTGACGTCACTTCCGGCCAGTCCGGCGGCAGAGGACGCCTGTTGTGCAGGTAAGAGGAGCTGGGAGGGGATGCAGCCCTGACCAGCCCACCATAGACAGTCTCTGATGGGCTATGCAGCATCTATGGTTGGCTATGCAGGGTCACTCAGGTGGGTCCTGTGTCCAGCGCGTCACTAAGCCCTGCCTCCAGTGAGTCATTGAGCCCTGCGTCCATGGGGTCGCTGAGCCCTGCGTCCATGGGGTCGCTGAGCCCTGCGTCCATGGGGTCGCTGAGCCCTGCATCCATGGGGTCGCTGAGCCCTGTGCCCATGGGGTCACTGAGCCCTGCGTCCATTGGGTCGCTGAGCCCTGCGTCCATCGGGTCGCTGAGCCCTGAGCCAAATTCTTATACTGTTCTGCATTGCTGTATAAATGTATTGTTGGGATTTGTAGTCCCCCTTCAGCTGGTACCATTGTGCAATAGACTGTAAGCTCATCTGTACAGAGACTGATGTGACTGGCTCAGTGTTCTCTGTACAGCACTGCGGTATATGCCAGAGCTATATACATGTATAATAATAGTGTGACTGGCTCAGTGTGGGGGCGGCTGAGGGGGCGGCCTAAAGCCATGTAAGGGGCCCCTAAATTCCTGATGGCTGCCCTGGTTACAAGCTGCATCCACTTTTTATTGATGTAAGTTTTTATTGTTTTGAGCTAAAATCCAGGCTACGATCCATTTGTATGAGAAGTGAGGAGGAGACCGTTTTATTGGTTCATAGCCATCACTTGTTGGAAGCCATCACTTGGTTGGGGAAAGTAGCGTCCTGTGATTAATGCGATTTGACCATTTGAATATGGTGAGTGGGGAGCATTGTTTTTTCTTCGGATTGGGATTATATGATTACACATATACATTTTTTCATAATTTTTTCATCACTGTTTGAACTGATCATGAGTCATCTTTGTCCTGTGAGGATCGGATTAAGTTTTGTAATTTATATGGACTTTAGTTATTTATATATTTTATTATTGATCATTTTTTATATATGTACACTGTTTGATGATTTATGCTGATTGATTTGCATATCTTCGAATATTAATGAGTCACACATTATTTCACATTGTTTAATATATTTTTTTCACCATAACTATTGTATTTTATGTGTACGTTTGATATACGGTGGTATACACACGTAGGTGTGTTTTGGGGTTGTTTTAGAGTCTACTTGAAGATTTAGGGGGTCTTATTCAACTGTTTCACAATAAGGGGAGAGTGTATTGTTTTAGCACTCTTGTGGCCATATTGTTTGTAGCTTTGTTGGTCTTTCGCTGCAGCTGTCGTTTAATTATAAATAAAAAGGGGGGGGACATCCACAAGCGAGAATACTAATATTTATAAACTATTTCATTGACAGCCTGATTCGCTGTTAGTGCTGACCGGTCTTTAGCAATTTATCTGTGACTCGACTTGCGCTCCGATGTATGCTTTTTTAGTAGCAACCCAGTTTACTCCTGACCTGCCTTTGAATCTTTCTCTGTACCACTCCTTGGACTCCTGCTTACCCAGTTTCTGACCTCAGCTTCATCTCTGAACTTGATCCTACCTATCATTTGGTACAGTACGGCCTGCTAGTTGCTGACCTTAGTCTGCTCTGCAACCTCATCATTGCCAGTGACGGTACTGCGTCATCCTTTGGGTGCCTACCCTGGTTTACGCTGAGACCCAGCTGTATGAAGAGCCCATTACAGTCTGCTGAGCTCTGACTGAGCTCTGACTGCAGAGTTTCTATGCTGTTTGTACTTTTCCCAATCTTTGTGATACCTGATCACAATATTATGTAAAGCTAAACTTATGTTTAACTCAACAAAGGCTTCCTCACTGGTCTCTGTTAGTTGCTTATGATGTAAATTCCTTTATTGTCTCCATTTCTGAAGCACCAATGGAGCCTACAGAAATATCCTATGTAAAGGAGTATGAGGAAGTAAGCTCACACCTACCTCCTCACCATGTTAGCACAGGATGCTTTAGGCCTTGTTCACACCAAATGCAGAGCAGGTCCGCTCAGGGTTCTACACACACAGTGCAGTGGGTTGTGCCGCGTTTTTGATGCGTTCCGGGCCGTTTTTGGTTAAAAAATTTTATTTTAACAAAAAGTATGGGCTTTCAGTGCGTTCCAGGCATTTGCATGCATTTTTGATGCGTTTGCATGCGTTCCAGAGCAGGTAAAATAGGGCTTCCTGCAGTTTTTTCACCTGCTCTGGACCTGCATGCTGCGATGTGAACTGGAGCAAAAAATACCATTGAAATACCTTGGACGCAGCTTTGATCCGGTCTGCAACTGATCTGCTCTGCACCTGCTCCGCGCTTGGTGTGAACAAGGCCTTAAAGGACAGCTGCACATTTTAAAGAAAAAACACTATTATTTTTTAAGAAAAAAACACTATTATAACTGCCTAAGATCTATTTGATATTATTAGCCCACATTTTCCAGAACAAAATTCAGACTGGCAGAGGAAGAAGGTTTTGCACTATAAGCCACACGGCCCCTTTTACATTGCATTGAGCTGTTATGTAGTGCAGTCACTGGTGGCTGGGGAAATACAGTAAAGTGCTTAGGCAGCTTACAGAAGGAAGAGAACACAAGGATAACCTCCAGGTGACCAGCAGCCAGGTGACCCAGGAACCTGCAAAGTTGCAAATGTATGTAGTTCTGCCATGCTGGTTATGCAGAATAGTAGGTGTTTAGTTTCACAAGGGTAGCAGAATAGAGTTACAAATATTCTGGCAGGTAAGAAACACAGCGCACATACAGTATGTCCATTTCAACTTAAGATGTTACTCCTAAGTTCTGTTCTAAATACTGAAACTTGATGACAGGTTTCCTTTAAGAATACATTTCAGTGATAACCAATTCACAAAAAATGATGGACTGGAACATTAACTGTGATGTGATGTCAGAAGTGAAAGGTGCATTCGAAGTTCCATTATCAAATAATAAATTCCAAGTCAATTTAAAACCTAATTTGCGTAAAGCATAATGACTGTCTTTTAGTGTGCTTCTATTAAGCAGAATGTCATAAGATGATTGACATTGAGGATGCATTGTTTTGGAGTGTCAGTGAGAAGAAAACCTTGTTTGAAGACATTGGATTCTAAACGAGCTGCACTAGGCATGTGGACAATAGTCACAATGTGTATGCTAATTACCCTTTTTAGCAAATAATAAACTAAAATCCAAAAATGAAATATAACCGTAAGAAGATATCAAAGTTAGTGAAAATTATGCATTTTTTAAATACATTTTTAAGATGCCTGGACACAATAAATGGAAATTTTGGCAAGGTTTTCAGTGAATAGTATGGAACAGTGCTCTGTTTACCATGCCATGGGTTATGATCTTCTGCATCTAGCAACCGTGCCACCTCTGGTGGTGTTTTAATTGCTGTCCGAGGCAAAATTATTTGCATCTTAATTTTTAAGATGCCTGGATACATAAGGTGACATTCTAGCTAGACCAGAGGGTAGTCTGGATCACCATAGGCCAATATATTTAGGGAATAGGATAGAACAGCGCTGTTCCTAATCCATGGGTTATCTTCTACATCATGCGCCCATGCTACCTTTGTCAATGTTTCAATAGCTCTCGCAATATGTAGGTAGTCTTGATTAATGACCAGCTTTGAGTTGATACAATGAAAAGCCTGACTCTGTGAACATGACAGTATGTGCACTTTAATGGACTTTTTAACTTATGGGTTCTTGGTGGAAGTCACAAATGCTCAGCAAGGTCTTCCCCTTTTTAACATTCATATGAGCATGTAAATTAGCAGCAATTTGCTATAGCAGTGGATGTCTGCTTTTTAAAGTGTACACAAACCCTAACAATGAACTTTTCTTATTTGCTCTTTTTTTGTCTATTAAAGGAGATCTATGAGGTGAGCGCTTTCCACACATCCTCATAGTTAGAGCCGACCTGTGACAAAGAAACTGTCACAGGTGGGCTCTATCGATCGGGAAGTGAGCAGAAACATACCGCCGATCCGCTCACTTCCCGATCGTCTCTCTGCTGGGAGTGGGAGCCAGCTGTCACTCACGCAGCTGCGTGGATCTTGACAGTAATGATTAACGAGAGATTAAAGAGATCAGCCAGCACAGGGTTAATGATGGTAAACATGTAACATTTACAATCCCCCCCCCCCCCCAGGCATGCCAGAGGAAAATTTGGTTTACAGAAAAAACTAATCTTTCAGAAAAGAGCAGGTAATATGTAAGCAGCCCTTTTTAATGTAACTGAGAACATGTAGCATATATAAAATAGGTATTATCCCAATTTGGCTGCAAAAGTGGAAATACACTTTAAGCTGCACTGTATACAGAATATGGCACACACCATGTACTGCAAAGCCACTGTGGCTTACTATCGATAAGTGATTACCTTGTCTTATATTTTAGTGTTTATAGTAACATATTAAATTAGACATTCACCAAGGTTTAAAGGGTTAGTTCACCTGTACCATAAAATTAATCTCCAGCCTGATCCAGACCAGAACATTGTTTGTCTGCACCTGAAATGCATCCCAATGTATTCCTATGGTATTGCTGGGCTCTGTTCACACCAGTGCAATCCGTTCCGGTGCAACCGGGGGGGGGAATGCTGCATGCACTATTTTTTTTGCTCTGGAACGCAACAAAATGCATGCAAACGCACTGGAATTAACTAGACTACACCTGAAAACCAATTTTAAGCTAAAAAAACTAACTGCACCGAAACTCGTAAAATATGCACTGCACCGCATTTGCAGAAATGCATCCAGATCTGGTCCGAACATGGTGTGAACAAGCCCTAAAAACACTGCACAGTTGTTGTTTTTTAAAAAAAGAAGCTTTTTTTGCAATAGCATACCAGTAGGTTGTAAGTGGCCTCTCCCAAGCAAGAAAAACTCCTATGTAGACAAACCCCCTCCTCTGCCTAGCCTGCCTAGACAATAGGATGCAGTGAATGTTGGAAGTTCCCAGCACCACAGGAACGAGTGATGCATCTTGTTCAAATCCCATGCATGCGCAGTGCGTGCTCTCTCCCTGTCACAGCAGCAGCTGAGCTCAGTGTTGTGTGCCAGATGGAGAGAGAGAGCACAATACGCATGTGTGGGTTTTAAATAAGCCAGAGCGCTCATTCCTGCAGTGCTGGGAGGCACTTCCAACACCCGGTGTGTCCTGCAATCTAGGCTGTGCAATTGCTGTAAAACTAAAAAAAAAAAACACAATATGTTCAGTGTTAGTATAAAAGAATACTGTCGCTGTAGATAAAAAGTATACTGTATATATTTTATTCTATAATTGGTTTAATTTATGACAACAAAACACAAACTATATTTTTGGTTAAAAAACAATAATATTTATGAAAAAAATATTTGTAAGGTTGCCTTAGACCTGGTTCACACCTGGGCGTTTTACAGCGCGTTCCCACGCGCTGTAAAACGCTCAACGTGTGAAAACCATTGATTGCCTATGGGCATGGTTCCCACCTGGGCGTTTTACAGTGCGTAGGAACAGAGGAACGCACTGCAAAACGCCTTACGCCCAAAGAAGTACAGGAGCTTATTTGGGGCGTATTTGCCGCGCGTATCCATTAGGATACAGCCGGATATCCCTCGGAAACGCACGTTTCTTTTACCACAAATCGCGGTAAAAACGCGCGGCACGAAACGCGCGGCAAACGCGCATATTCTGTACGCCTAGGTGTGAACCCAGCCTTAAAGTCAATTCTGGGCACAATAATCCTACTGGCGTACAGTAAGTCCACCAGTGCCATTTCTAAAAACCCAACTACCATAATCAGTACAGGCTTCTTCACCCTACAAATCATTGAGGGACAGAATTTTGCATAGCTGGGGTCTGAAGTGAAGCAGGGCAAATGGGACTGCCTCAAAGTAGGCTACCATCAGACCAAGGACTTTCATGGAAAGAAGAGAGTCGAACGACTCCTGGACTCGAGAGCTAGACTGGAAGTCTGGGATCAGAGAGTTTAGTTGTTCCTAAGGGAGAATACTCTGGCCTGAGCTGTGTCTAGAATACCAGTGTTAATTTCTCATGTTTTAGGATCCAACCAAACCGTTGTAATGTCTGGATGGTCAAAGCTACATTGTGCAACAGAGCCTGCTCAGACTGTTTCCTCAACCGTCTAAGTATTCCATAATGGGGATGGCATGTGAGCTCAGCAGGGCTAATACTGAGGCAGCCCCTTGGTGAACACCCGAGGTGCAAAAGAAAGGCCAAATGGCAGGGCCACAAGAGAAAGTTACAGTAGACCTATGGCAAGGCACAGGAAATGCATCCTATATATCCACAGAAGCCAGGAAGTCTACCTGGTGAATGGAGGCAATGATAGACCTGTGGTATTTAATGCAGAATTTCTGAGCATGAATAAGGACATTTAATGCTTTGAGAGCCAAGCTAGGGCGGATGCCCTCTTTGGGTTTGGGAGCTGTGAACAGGTTGAAATAAAACCCCTGAAACCGTTCTGCCACAGGAACTGAGAAAATGTCACCCTGATCCAGAAGATCCAAGAAAGCTAGATGAAGGTCTGTTAATTTGTGCGGTGACACAGAAAGGGGCTGGGAGTGAAGCTCTAGCTTGTAGCCCGTGGAAACCACTTCCCAGACCCAAGCATTCGAGATGTAATCTGTCCAAGTGTCAAATGCCATCCCACTCTGGAAAGTGAGGGTGAACCTTCATGCAGAGGAAATTTTGTGAGAGGGTTTGAAAGAATTGGAGCTCCTGACCTTGCAGGTAGACAGAGAGCCAAGTTTGGGGGTTTTGGATGTGGAAGTTGATGTGGACATGATGGTAGTGGTGAAGTAAAAAGAACTTTTCTTGACTGTCAGAGGTGGCTGTGAACTTTCCCAGTCTGTGGTTTAAGGCTTGTTGTTCTAAGAAAGATGGGCGTTCTTGCCACCAGTAGCATCCTTGTACACACCAATATGTATCCAGGGTAAACTGAAGAGGCATTGTCCCTCAAAGGGAATGTGGATTAGATGCTTTGTAAATGCAGATTCTGCACTTTAGCCAACATTTTAGCCAAGGTGTACTCCACGTGTTCTGGCAAGAGAACCATGCAGAAGATGAGGTGGGAAAGATTTAACAGCCCATTACAACTGTAGCTTATCTTAGCAAATGTAGCACCACATGTTAACTGTAGCACATGCACCCACCACATCTAAGAACTGGTAGGCCGTAATATATTAAGATATTACGTTTTTGGGGTTAGATACGCTTTAACCATTTTTATGGTGGAAACGGGAAATTAGGTAACGCCCAGTGCTCAACTTCTCATGAAGAAAGTCTTGTAAGGAAGCATATCTTTACTGATCACTAGTGTATGGGTGAAATTTCCCACTACCAATCAATTTAAGAAAGCACTTTCATACTGACCACCAATATAATAGGGCATTTGGCCCCTGACAACTGGTGTCAGGGGGACACAGTTTCCAATATATGTTTTTCTTTTCTGGCCATTATTATATTCCGATTAATTTCATGTTATAATAATTACTAAGAATAACTATGTTACATAGAAAAAGGGTGCCAATGATCCACCCTGGGGTCAAATAATCCAGGTATTCCATGTTTCTTATTCTTCCACTTAAAACTTTCTACAAAACACTGATCATGCAGTGTACCATGAGATGTAGACACAATCATTTTGTGACTGTGGCTTCCTCTGGGGTAAAAAGGAAAAAGGTAAATTCCTTAATCCTAATCTTTAACAGAGTTATTTATGTTATTTTATTACGGCCAGTACATTACAACAGAATATCCCACAGCTAAAACATCCTATTTTATATTCTATATATTAACTACAGTGAGTTGATTTCTACGCAGATGTGTAGGATTTCCCTAATGTGTATATACAGTAGATCAGTACAGGAACATCTAACCTTGTTACGACTGTGTATTTTTAAAACAAAGGGTGATGGATTTTTTTCCCCACGAGAAAAGCAATACAATTGTCAACGTCCTGTGGGTGACAAAAATAGATATTTCCAGCCTTTCTTGATAATTAAAACAAACTTGTGTCTACAACGTTTGCAGTTAGCAGTGTCACCAGGTAGTTTCAACTGTCAAGATAATGACGCTGCTGCAGCCACTAGGTACTGTTTTAATGAAATTTGTCTGCCCAATGGCAGACAAAGTTACCAAGGGACCCTTTGTGCAAGCAAATATTATGGATAGATAGATAGATAGATAGATAGATAGATAGATAGATAGATAGATAGTCTTTCTGATGCCCTAAATTCTCTTAGCTTTACTATTAAACTGAGGTAAGGCACCTAACAGTCATTCCCAGTCCAATGTGGAATCCACATTATGATTGTTTCAGTGCCGAATGGACAAAAAGTGAAGGCGGCTTTTGCTGCCGACACCGCTTACATTTTACAAATTAGAAGTAAACAGTGTCCAGATCTACAAGACAACAGGAGGGGGTACCAGCACCCATTTAACCTACATGTACTATATATTGGTCCCGAATTGGCAGAAGCTTCTTGTGCAGGTACACAGTGTACAGAAATGGTATGTATGTCCCTGGGCATGTCCATCATGCCTTTCACAATGCAATATCTAGTGCCAGAACTATTTATTAGCAGTCCTACGTATTGTCACTTGAGGGAGTGCATACCTATATGCGAATAAAGACTTTTAGAAAGTCACTATAGCATATTTAGTTTTCTTTATTTTTCAAAGGTTAGAAAGTTCAGTAAGAAATATATAGAAACACAGTATTTAACTTAATGTGTCTTTTGCTCTCAGCATCAAAAGGGAATTTGAGTAGCTGGACCAGTATTCCTGCTATAGAAGAACATTACATCATGAATTTGGAAATTTAAAACCTGGGTTGGGGGAAATGATAGGTGAAAGCATGGTGGGGACATGAACAAGGAAG
>NW_017307017.1:538112-541119 GCF_000935625.1 Nanorana parkeri
AGAAAGGGAGGTGAAAACAAAAAATTATATTGGAGGAGGAAGGAAAGAATAGGAAGGATCTGTTTTTCCAGGTACATTGTCTTGTCAATCTGTGATTAGAACTCCCAATAATTTGAATCTCCCTCTACCTGGTTGGCCCTTTGTCTCTATGCTCAGAAGATATCAACATAGTTTTATAGAGTGAAGAATCGAGTCAATTCAAGGGACTTTTGTTCTTCTAAAATTCCCCCTACTGGCTACACCTGAGTAAATTGTTTCCAATTCTGTGGTCATTTCTTCCACCTCATTCCAAAAGGAACAAAAAGTGAGAAGTGTTCTCTCTTCTGAAATAGAGCATTAGCACAGTTCCAGGAGTTAAGTTTTTTTGTGTGCAAGAAAGCCAGTACCCAGTAGCCACGAGAGAGGATCTTGAAGCCCTCTTACTGAAATGTATTTTATATTGAACATTTATATGCAAAATATATCAGGTAGTTCTTTTATCCAAGGGTAAAGTATGTGTTCAGCTCTGTTTTCCATATACTATTGCATATCTAAGTTGGGAGGCTCCAAGGTTCACTTTAGAGTGTACCTTCAGCTAAATTCTCTTGTTTGGCTATCTAACAGGGACTTACTGGATTACATTAATAGTGCCATCAGGGTCAAGGAATAGGAAGACCTGATCATTCAAAAAAGTGTTTGATGGCTAGAATGCCTGAGTCCAGGTCCTCTTTAAAGTAAATCTCCTACCAATCAACCAAAAGGGACATACAAATTACACACAGGCTGAATACCAGGCGCCATCTAGTGCCTTATATTACAAGTAGTTCAGCATATGAGAGAAAAAGTGATACTTACTATTCCCTTACACAGTGAAGTGCTCAATGCGTGGACACTGGATAGCCAAACTCAGGCCTAAGCACTGTCACATGGGGTGTGTGCCAAACAGTATCTGGAAAATATGTTTTTTTTTGCACAGAATCTTTGGCAAGTGGTAGCAGGTAATAATGTGGTAGCCAACAGCACTATGTGTGTGTGTTAAGACATTGGAGGGTGCCCGGTATACAGTGAGGAGGATTGGTACTGTTTTTTTTCCTGGATTCAAGATAGTATTGCTTTAAATGTATTTGCAAGCTCCTGCAGAGGTGTAATCCAGCCTCTAAATTGCACACATTTTACAACCCTCAAGTTAAACAATTGTACCTTTTATTAATATTTTTAAAGGGTTAAAAAATAATTATCCTCCCATCTTCTTGATATTGATTTCACGGGAATCCTTCATGACCTGGGCTCAGCTTCAGGCAGCTTGCCAATTTCTGATGTGTTTTAACGGTCATGACCCCTGTTACTTATTCTGAGGCTTCTCCCAATAACTTTCACATCTCCAGGGACCAACCGAACACAGCAGGCAGATACAAGGTGAATTCATAAAAACAGCACAGGTTGGAAAACGGGTTGATGACAGAGGTCACTTCTTTAACCCTTTTATACATTTGTAATAAAATACAAGTCCATAAGTTTAATGTTTTCCTTGAAATTTTAGTATGATAGTTATGCCATTTCAAGTTAAACCTAAATCATAATGGCACCTCCATAATCCGCAGTACCAGCTGTTTCAAACAAATTCCTTCTTTACACAAAACATGCAGCAAACTGAACAGCACTGTTACTCATATTTATATATTGAACTGTTGTCAACAGTCAACAGCCCTCATCTCTAACTACTCAATCTGACTTCTGACCTAAGCAGAGAGCAGCTGCATGTGACTGACACAAAAAAGGCAGAGCAATCTGTCATGTGTGGGCTGTGAATGGCAGTCTGGCTTTACCTTCTTTAACCCTTTCGCTGCCAAGCCCTCCGTAACATTTTTCAAATCAGCTGGCCAAGCCATTTTTGAATTTTCTGCAATTTTTTCCTATTGATTTGATTTTCAACTGCTGCGTTGCTAGCGTTATGTATTTCCACTTTTGCAATCAAATTTGAGAAAAACACTGCATCTGTTTGTTTGTTATTATGTGTGTTCCTTTTTACACAACATACCAGAAATATTTTTTTAAAAATCTCTCATCTTTCAGATGTTTTGTAGCAGCAGGCAACATGGCTGATTCCGGGTTTTTCTTAGCACCTTCACAGTGATCTATTCTTATAGAAAGACTTAGGACTAAATTTGAGGATTGTGTTTCTCTCATTAACTTCATTGACATACAAAGCAAACACCTCACAACCCAGCCTAACATTACAAAGAAGGAAAAACAAGTTTCCCCAGAAGTACTTAAAGTGATAATAAACCTTCAGGTTTATTTTTTTTATACATGGGAGACCCACACCTCCACAACCCCCATTCTTGTTGTTTAAAATGTTTCAATTCCTCTAGTTCTCTAGTTGTTCTCGCAAATTGCTTTCCCCCGCCCCCTGTGCAGGTGCCTCCATCAGCTAGCCGGCTGCTGAGGTGGCACCCATGTGTGTGTGTTCCCGGCCGTGCCCGCAAGTAGCTGTGTGCGTCCATAGACACACACAGGGTGCGGCAGGCCGTGTCTCTCTTCTCCTCCCAACAGATTGACTGACAGCAAAAGGAGCCTATGGCTCATCTGCCCTCAGTATCCTCCTCTGTAACCAGGAAGTTTGTGGAATGGAGGATAGCTTCACCGACCAGCAGCTATGGCAGCAGTGTGCACAGGTAAGTGTGGGGGAGACGAGGGACACAAAAAGGTGCTGGCATTTTTTACCTTAATGTAGATAATGCATTAAGGTAAAGAAAAAACAGCCTTTAGTACTACTTTAAAGCTGGACTCATGGACAATGGATTGTTGCCTGATCTATAACTTGATTGTTGCCTGATCTAGAACTGAACAAGCACGGTCCAATTAAGCTCTATTTTTAAAAAGTTTAGATCTAAATCAGTATTAATGTATTTGCCTGAAGAGAGTACATTTGGCTGCTCTAAGATTACCTTTTTAAAATTAAAAAGGTTTAAGAACAGGGGAGAAAAAGAGAATGACTTTGTTTTTCATTCTTTTATTCATACTACTT